>NW_017308459.1:132379-166356 GCF_000935625.1 Nanorana parkeri | reverse complement strand
TATATATATATATATATATATATATCACACACACACACTATATTGCCGGAAGTATTGGGACGCCTTTACACGCACATGAACATCAATGGCATCCCAGTCTTAGCCAGTAGGGTTCAATATTGAGTTGGCCCACTAACAGCTTAAACTCTTCTGGGAAGGCGCCCACATAGTTTAGGAGTATGTCTATGGGAATGTTTGAGCATTCTTCCAGAAGCGCATTTGTGAGGTCAGGTACTGATGTTGGAGGAGAAGGCCGGGCTCGCAGTCTTCACATCCTAAAGGTGTTCTATCGGTTTGAGGTCAGGACTCTGTGCAGGCCAGTCAAGTTCCTCTGCCCCAAACTCTCTCATCCATGTCTTTATGGACCTTGCTTTGTGCACTGGTGCGTAGTCATGTTTGAACAGGAAGGGGCCATCCACAAACTGTTCCCACAAAGTTGGGAGCATGAAACTTTCCAAAATGTCTTGGTATGCTGATGCCTTAAGTGCTCCCTTCACTGGAACTAAGGGGCCAAGCCCAAACCCCTGACAAACAATTGCTTCCACTTTGTTATAATACCTCTAACAGGTGACCGCAGAATATTTAGTAGCCAGGAAATTTCTCGGAACACCTGAATCCAATGATTTGGAGGGCCGTCCCAATACTTTTGGCAATATAGTGTATATATAATTTTTTTTAATTTTTTGTCCTTTTTCCAGCCTGCTAAGAAGTATGGATCAGTATTCAGCATACAGATAGGCACAAAGAAGATAGTGGTAATTTGTGGCTATAACACAGTAAAAGATGCTCTTGTCACTCATGCAGAAGAGTTTGGGGAAAGACCAGAGATTCCAGTTTTGCAGCATTACCAAAAGGGATACGGTGAGTTTTTGCTTCTAAATGTTTAAATTATGTTATAATTTCACTAAATTATATTATGTGATTTCTAATCGTATATATGTACATAGGAGGAGCCATATTGGCTCATTATATTCTCAAGTTCTACTTCCCACTATGGTTCTGCTTCACTTCTCCTTATATCAGTTCCAGGATACAAATAGGCAGAGTGACTGAAAACAATGCACTCCCTGCGTGGCTGGTAACTGATCTCAGGAGATGTCATGTGTGCTGAGACAGTAAGAGCGCCATCTAGTGACTAATCTTCAAATCTCCATGTAAAATATTAAAGCATTTAGTGCAGATTGAATATGTACATGGCACGTTCCCTACTAGGGAAGAAGCAGGAGGAGGATGTGTGCCTTCTCTGATTCATTAAAACATATTAAAATCTTTTAAACTTTTTACCGCCAGAGCGGGTTTTTTTTTGCACACAGGTTATAATCACATTTTAGGCCTGAAAATTACTTAAACCCCCCAGAGTTATATATTTCCTAAAATCACAGACCCTGTATGCTAAAATGGCGGCAGTTTAAAATGTTTACGTTACATGATATTATTATTATCCTGGATTTATATAGCGCCAACAGTTTGCGCAGCGCTTTACAATATACGGAAGACGTAATCACAATACAAATCAAGACAAGATGGTAAGGAGGGCCCTGCCCATTAAGGCTTACAATCTAAAAGGGAGGGGCAAGTGATAGATAAGAGGAGAACCATGAGAGAGCAGAGTCTTGTAGGCCAAGCGAGTGGAGTTTTTGAGGAGCAGCAAGTGGTCAGCTCTGTCAAAAGCAGCAGAAAGGTCTATTAGCAAGAGTAAGGAGTAGTGGCCATTGCTTTTAGCTTTTAGTAAGTCATTAGTGAGTTTTAGGAGGGCGGTTTCAGTGGAGTGTAGGGGCGAAAGCCAGATTGTAAGGGGTCGAGAAGGTTGTTATCAGCGAGGTGACGACTCAGGTGGTTGTAGATGAGGAGTTTGGAGGGAGAGAAGCTTTGTAACCTCCTCTCTTGTGACAAGGTCAAAATAGGAAAGTAACAAGTGTGATGGAGGGTCTGGTACATGAATAGGGGAAGGTGACTGCACAGTGGCGATCTGATCCCGAATTGTATCTTTTTTGTTTTTTTAAAATGAATGGCATTGTACTGGGCAGTGAGTGAGTTAGTGAGTGGTGGTGGTGGACGACATAGTAGAGAGTTAAAAGTAGAAAAGAGTTGACGAGGTTTGGATAAGAGTGTGTTAATGAGAGTGACAAAATAAGTCTGTTTAGCAGCACGGAGGGAGGAATTATATTTTAGGAGGGCAGCTTTATAAAGGGTGGAGTCTTGCAGAACAAAAAAGGAAGCAAAGATGGACCCACCTCAGAGTATAGGTGGTCCGAAGGGTTAACCAAGGAATGGGACAACCCGTATTATAAGGTATAGAACATTTGTTTATTCAAAACAATAGATAATTAGTGGATACAGCCAAAAGCTTGCTGTAGATGAGTTTAAAAACAGAAGATACTTTGAAGCTGTTGGTCATGAATATGACCATTGGTGGATTTGGGTTGACCTTCTATATTAGACAGAAAGCACAATGCAAAAATGACCATAACAAGCAGACAACCACAGGTCGGCTAGAACTATGAGGCTGAGTGATTTTCACTCGCCTCATAGTTCTCCTTTTAATGTTGCTTTAATGTAACTTTTCCTATTGACTTCAACTAATTTTGCTAAAACAGTAAAATTTTTGGCAAAATCTCCTGACTTTTGCCTACATTTTCCTCCTCCCAACTGTTGACTGAAAACATAAACATGCAAATATCAACTGCTGAATTTTATCTAAGTATAAAAATCTGACCTAACACAACGGCGGATTTGCTGTTTCTACTCCAGGTATACTATTTTCACGTGGAGACAACTGGAAAGTTATGAGGCGTTTTACCCTTTCAACTCTGAAAGACTTTGGAATGGGGAAGACATCTCTGGAGGATAAGATTCATGAAGAATGTGATGCGTTGGTGAATATGTTTAAATCGTTTGAAGGTTTGTATACATTCCTTTTAATAGAATACAGTCGGCACTCAAAGGACTTCCATAGTAGAACAGTATTGGTGTAATGGTTGCTTTTATTAAACCAATCCTTCTTAAGGCAACAGACACTGAGGGGGTCTATTTATAAGTATTCATTTTGGAATGTATCTGCACAGAACAAATGTTCACAGATACTCACAGAGAAAATGGCCCTGGAATAGTTTATAAATAGCCCCCATTGTAAGGTGCTACATAAATATAATTTAAATGACCACTACACGACAAAAGGCAGCCACCCATACTTTTAAATACTTATACCCAAAAATGCATTCAGTATCATGCTAGTCGGCCGCGCTGGCTGTCAAAATACCTGAACAATCTGATTGGATGCAGGCATTGTTCAGGTGTTTTAGGAACCAGCAGGGCTGACTTTACAGCAACAGTTTTTTTAATCCTTTTTCGATAAAGGTTTTAACTATATCAATAAAAGTTGATCATTGTAAGCAGTGGTGACCAGAACAGCAAAAGGTGGGTAGAGGAGACAGTTGCCAGACATGAGAGTGATGCTGGGCCGTCTACTAGATATAGGCGGTCCAAGGGTTACTTTAGAGATCGGGACAGACCATAAAGTGGTTTAAATGAGAAAGCATTTATTTAAATTTCAAACATAACAAACGTGGCCAATCTCTATTTATCGACCAATAAAAACAAAGTGAAAAAAAGAGTTGAACTGACTGTTGCTTTCGTATCCTTTGCTGGGACTATTTAGAACCTTATATACTGTGTGACCTTCATCAAGGCTTATGGCAGTCTTCCCGTTATTCTTCAAGGTGTATATGGCTCCTTGGATATCCTTCCCATATATAGTTAATTCAACCCGTGAATTGCGTGTGCGATCTCTCCACTTATGATACTGTGCCTTTTCTATTTTGTGTCAATATCTCTTGAGATGTTTGGACAATTCCTTCCCTTTATTTTTGGTTGTGTTAGCCTCCTGTGAGTGGATTTTATTCCTAATTAGTTCGCTGAGGATGTTTGGAGGTAAGCTATTTCCTTGTGTGATATCAGTGGTTCGGTTACACTCGTTTAGTGATTTTGAACTGCGATAGTTTGTTGCGGCATATGTTTGTGATGTGAGTCTTCCCTTGCTTTCTGCCCAGCGTATCTTATTTCATATAGTTTATCCGCTATAAACATAGTTTTTCATTTGAAAAAGTTTGTATACAATGGTCTTTACTCACATATCCAGGTCGCTGTCTCTTTTATGTATAGCTTACCTCTCCACTTGAAGGGAAATGGTTTTGTTTGTTTTAGCGAGGGAGACACGATCCAGCAATTTAATCCTTGGTACGGGTATTTTAAATTCTAGGGGATTCAAGGATGTCCATGTAGTGTTAGTTTAATGAATCGAAGATATCGTAGGCCATAAGTCAAGATATTTGATAAGGTGTATCTTCTCTGTTCGGGGTTTAGTCCAGGCATTGCATGTGTGGCGTCTACTCGTTTCGCCCCTCCCCCAGGGCTTCGTCAGGACGTACCACTACCTAGTATGGTGAGGTATATATGTTGTATCGTCACCTGTATGTCATCTTCTAATTAGCCCTTGAATGATTTTTCAGCTGTGTGATGATTAGTTCGGTATCAGTCAGTTCTTTTACTTAGTGCAAAAATGTGTTTAAAATTTGAGATTAATAGTTTGTGTGGTGGATCATAGTCACATCAATTCCAGGAGATTCTTTTTTATCCGATCAAGGTAATCATTTGTGAATGGAGTTCTCTTCTATCGTTATTATTTTTTAGTTAGGGCAGGATCTTTTTACGGGGTTGGTTTGTATGGAGTTCTCACAGGAAGACATTTAGGTTGAATTCATTATTCAGTCCATTGGGTATCTTCTCCTTTTGAAGGAGGATAGTGTCAAAGTCTCCTCTTCGTGGGGACAGGTTCAATGCATAGATCGCCTTTACTTTGAGACCCTCTGGTAATAGATTGGAGCTACTGCATCTCCAGAAGCGGGACACCCCCTCTTTTTCATGAAACCTCTATGACTAAAGAGTCATTTTTTCCGTAGGTTTTGCTTCGGTTGAGATCGCTCAAACACCCCATATACGCTAAAACTGAAAACAGCGCCAATACCTCAAATCGGAGGCATTTTTACTGCTTGAGATTGAATAGTGGACGAAATCAGATCATGGCCTATACTTTAAGTAACGAAATTGATGAAGAAATCAAGGAGGCTTTCAGAAGAGAGAGTCCGCAAGTACAAGAAACGGAAAACGCAATACGAGGAAAGTTCAGACAACATAAAAAACTAATTATCAAACATCTAAACAGAAAATGGGATGTGATGTCTCTGGAATCGTACGTAAAAGCAGGCATGATCCCAAGGGGATTGAGAGACAAGACAATACCAGCCGAACATCTTCAAAATGATAGATTTCGGGAAAAATGGAATAAGCAATGCACTGAACACGGCCTTGCAATTCTGAAACTCATAATAGAGGAAGAAAACATCCAGATGCAAGAACTAGAACAACAAATCGAGGAAAGTGCAAAGACACTTGAACCTCTAAAGGATCTCGAATTTTTTAAAAAATCCAATGACACTCTAAAACGAGAAGTAGAACGAATCCAGAAAAGCTTGAGACAAACCAAACAAACTAAATATCAAAGGGACATGGATGACTGGGAAAGAGGGGATCCCTTCGATCTAACACAAAACAGAGGGAGAAGCCTCCAGAGAAGAAGACCTTTCAGAAGCAGGGAAAGAAGGACAACAGGCCCATCAACAAGCGAAAGTGAAACAGACATTCCAATGAAATCGGTGAGTTTTTTAGATATGAGAGAGGATGGACAACCAGTCCGGTTAAAAAACCTAGGAAGAAAAGAAACCACGGAAAATCGAAACCAATCGGCCCAGAACAAAACCACAATGAGAACAAGAAGCCGCAGATAGGAACCCTGGGCACGATAGGGGAAGGGGGACAAGCTAGAAATGTAATTAATCTAACAGAATTCCAACTTAATGAACACCATATTAACCTCTTGAAGCGGGGACTGTCCTCTCCAGCAGACGGCATGGACAAATTCACTACTTTTAAAGATCTCAATCTATTCCTAAGAAGGGTATACCTTAGATACATGCATACATACAAATAAAGGAGATAACATCGACATCCCGGCAAGAAACAGCAAAAATGACGAACTACTCGACTTACGGGCACTCACAGACCTAGAAGAACTGTTAGAAGAAAATCTACAATTCCATGAAGCGGAAGAGAGGGAAGCAAAGAGGACAACAACACTCAAAGAGAAATCCAGAACAATGCCAAATATCCTAAATAACAGACATCTAGCTCTATTCAGAGAACTGGTCCAGAACGACCTGAAATCTGTCGACTGGTCAGAAAGAGGGAAAGATAACCTAACAAAACCGGAAAGAAAGGCTCTGAAAGAACTGAAGACAATGCCAGACATTGTAATAAAAAACAGCGACAAAGGAGGCAACGTGGTCCTACTTCCCGAATCAATGTATGTAGCAGAAGTAAAACGACTACTACAAGACACGGAAACATACATAAGACTTAAGGAATCCCCTTTTAAAAAACTGGTGGCAGACTTTAATTTCAAGATCGAGCTAGCCTCTGAAGCATCACTCCTTACGAAAAAGGAACTCAAATTTCTGAGGATAAAACAATTCAACATCCCGACCTTTTATATAATACCCGAGATTCATAAAAACCCGAATAACCCCCCAGGAAGGCCAATAGTGTCGGCGGTGGGAGGACCACTAGAAAACTTAGGCAAATATCTGGATGCCCTACTCAAAAATATGGTACAAGAACTACCCTCATATGTTCGCGACACGAAAGATGTCCTGAAAAAATTATCAAATATAAAAATAAGTAAAGACACATTAATAGTAGGGATTGATGTTGAGTCGCTATATACATCGATACCACACGAATATGGAATAAAAGCGGTCGAATATTTCCTACAAAAACACCATATCGAGATGGCCCAACAAAATGAATTCATAGTTGAGCTTTTGGAGTTCGCCCTGGAGAATAATAACTTCCAATTTGAAGGGAAATACTATAGACAAATAAGAGGCACGGGAATGGGAGCCCCTTGGGCACCGTCCTATGCATGCCTACATTTAGGCATGTGGGAACTAGAAGTGGCACATAAACACCCATTATACCTTAGCCATGCACAGAGCTGGCTAAGGTATATAGATGATATCCTTCTACTATGGAATGGGGATGAGGACCAACTTAAAAAATTCATTGCGGATCTCAACTTGAACGATATAAACCTAAAGTTCACATTTCTATACAGCAAAGATCAGCTCTCGTTCCTGGATCTACTGATCGGAATAGATGAAGACGAACTGACAACAAAAACATATAGAAAAACGACGGCAGCTAACACTCTTCTGCACGCAACAAGTCACCATCCTCCAGCCCTGAAACAAGGCATCCCGACGGGCCAGTTTACGCGTATCAAAAGGAACTGCAGTAAACAGGAAGACTATAAAAAGGAATCCCAAGATCTGTATAAAAGATTTAGGGAAAGGGGCTATCTGCCCCGAGTACTCAGAAGGAGCAGGCGTAAAGTAAATTTTGTTAAAAGACAAAGAAACCAATAACCGTCCGAAAAAAACTATACAAGAATGATTACCAAGTACGGTGCGAGATGGGAGAATCTAAGGGAAATCATGAATAAACACTGGCATATCTTCGAACTATGCCGGACACTTTCTGAAATAGTAGGTCCAAGACCCCTACTCGCAGCAAGATGAGCTCCAAATCTCAAGGATACCCTAGTAAGCTCAGAGTTTAGGTCAAAACAATCCAGCTGGGAATCAACAAAGCCTAATGGAATGTTTCCCTGTGGGAAGTGCAGAATATGTCACCTAGTGGACAAAACAAATACGTTCTCGAACACAGACAGCACAAAAACCTACAATATTACTTCTTTTATGAACTGTGATACCAGTAAGGTTATCTATCAACTAGAATGTCCCTGCCGTAAATATTATATCGGAAAAACCAAAAGACCACTTCGAATCAGAATTGGGGAACATCTGAACGATATAAGAAAAAGAGACAAGGACAGCCTGATAGCAACCAACTTCCTAGACCTACACGGAGGATCACCAGAGGGTCTCAAAGTAAAGGCGATCTATGCATTGAACCTGTCCCCACAAAGAGGAGACTTTGACACTATCCTCCTTCAAAAGGAGAAGATGTGGACATATAGATTAAACACTCTGATACCCAATGGACTGAATAATGAATTCAACCTAAATGTCTTCCTGTGAGAACTCCATACAAACCAACCCCGTAAAAAGATCCTGCCCTAACTAAAAAATAATAACGATAGAAGAGAACTCCATTCACAAATGATTACCTTGATCGGATAAAAAAGAATCTCCTGGAATTGATGTGACTATGATCCACCACACAAACTATTAATCTCAAATTTTAAACACATTTTTGCACTAAGTAAAAGAACTGACAGATACCGAACTAATCATCACACAGCCGAAAAATCATTCAAGGGCTAATTAGAAGATGATATACAGGTGACGATACAACATATATACCTCACCATACTAGGTAGTGGTACGTCCTGACGAAGCCCTGGGGGAGGGGTGAAACGCGTAGACGCCACACATGCAATGCCTGGACTAAACCCCTAACAGAGAAGATACACCTTATCAAATATCTTGACTTATGGCCTACGATATCTTCGATTCATTAAACTAACACTACATGGACATCCTTGAATCCCCTAGAATTTAAAATACCCGTACCAAAGATTAAATTGCTGGATCGTGTCTCCCTTGCTAAAACAAACAAAACCATTTCCCTTCAAGTGGAGAGGTAAGCTATACATAAAAGAGACGGCGACCTGGATATGTGAGTAAAGACCATTGTATACAAACTTTTTCAAATGAAAAACTATGTTTATAGCGGATAAACTATATGAAATAAGATACCCTGGGCAGAAAGCAAGGGAAGACACACATCACAAACATATGCCGCAACAAACTATCGCAGTTCAAAATCACTAAACAAGTGTAACCGAACCACTGATATCACACAAGGAAATAGCTTACCTCCAAACATCCTCAGCGAACTAATTAGGAATAAAATCCACTCACAGGAGGCTAACACAACCAAAAATAAAGGGAAGGAACTGTCCAAACATCTCAAGAGATATTGACACAAAATAGAAAAGGCACAGTATCATAAGTGGAGAGATCGCACACGCAATTCACGGGTTGAATTAACTATATATGGGAAGGATATCCAAGGAGCCATATACACCTTGAAGAATAACGGGAAGACTGCCATAAGCCTTGATGAAGGTCACACAGTATATAAGAGTCTAAATAGTCCCAGCAAAGGATACAAAAGCAACAGTCAGTTCAATTCTTTTTTTCCACTTTGTTTTTATTGGTCGATAAATAGAGATTGGCCACGTTTGTTATGTTTGAAATTTAAATAAATGCTTTCTCATTTAAACCACATTTATGGTCTGTCCCGATCTCGAAAAAAAACCCTTGGACCGCCTATATCTAGTAGACGGCCCGAACCTCTCTTTTGTTTGATGTACTTTCTGGTTATGGATCAGATAAGACAGACCGAAACCTAAGGGTAATAGATTGGAGCTACTGCATCTCCAGAAGCGGGACACCCCCTCTTTTTCATGAGTGATGCTGCCCTCTGCAGGCTCTGCATCTCTCCATCTGACTCTTTGCAACCTGAGGCTGTGATGATCGGGCTCCGCTCCGGGCCGCCTCGGGCGCTGACTGCGGTGACGGCCGCTCCGCGTTCCACTGTGGAACGCAGAAGCCGCTCGACTTCCTGATTGTAGGGCGAGCGGCTTGCGTTCCACGCTGGAATGCGGAAGTCGCTCGTTGTGGCCAGAGGTTCCTCCCACTTACTGGGGCTATTTAAAGCCCCAGCTGAGGCAGTATGGCGTTCTATGATAGCAGTCTGAACGCCTGCTGCCTCTTGAACCCCTACAAGGACCTCTGCACCCTGCTGTAGTTCCAGACCTTACATCGCCCGGACTCACACCCTGCGGCTGCTCTGCCACTACTGCTGCAAACTGCAAGTATAGCTCCAGTTGGAGCCTAATAGAGACTGCCTACATATCCTTCATGAATGCTCCCCTGCTGGACTGTATTAGTGTCATTTAACACAGGGAAAACGGTTTTGCCTACCTACAGACCTGTTCTGTACTACTACCAAGATACTCAAGTGCACCATTTACTTAGCGAATATTATATCCTCTGATGCTATGAAGTAATAGCATCACTAATTCATTTTTGTTGATTACTGGCTGTGATGCAAGAGTCTCAAACTCCCCCTTAAGACTGGGAGCGACGCCTGAGACTCACGCCTGAGAAGCCTAATTCCCAAATCTCTGTACACCCGTCCGCAGTTGCGCTCCACACCGGAATCCCTTAGTAGGCGTAACAGGATCATAGAACCCCTTTTTCACAAATAAAAGGAAGAAATGGAGCCAGCGGAGTTGACACATGGTCACACTATCCCAGAGGGTGGAGACGTTGACCACCTCCATGCAGGACCTACAAGTGGAGAACCAGAGGCTGCGCAATCTGGTGCATCAAACCGCAGACGCAGCCCGGGTCGTGAGGGTCCTGAACCCAAAGTATGTGCTCCGGAACCTTTCCTGGGGGACAGGAAAGAATTTCGTCAATTCATCAGTTCCTGTAGGTTATTATTCGACCTACGTCCCCGGACCTACCACAACGACCGCATAAAGGTCATGACCCTAATATCCTATCTAAAAGGGGAACCTCGGGCCTGGGCAGAGACCTACCTGCAGGAAGATGATGATATATTAGATTCCTTCCCCCACTTCCTGGAGGCTATGGCTCTTCTATATGAGGATTCCAGTAAACAGTTAACTGCTGAAACAGCGATAAGGGGCCTCAAACAGGGACGAAGACCAGTGGAGGACTATATCGCTGAATTCAAGCGATGGGCCAGAGAGACGGAGTGGAACAACATCAGCCTCCGCAATCACTTCCGCCTCGGCCTCTCGGAGGCGTTGAAAGACGAAACAGCCCGTGATGCTCTGCCCCACACCCTGGAGGAATTGATTCACCGTTCCGTGACGATTGATCGTCGTCTCCGGGAGAGAAAGGCCGAGAGGGTCTACAGCCCTCCTACACCATTCAGAAGATCCCGATCCCCGCAAAAAGATGAAGCCATGGAGGTCGGAGCCCTGAGGGGTCCGCTCTCTTCAACAGAGAAGAGTAGAAGAAGTTCCCTCAACCTATGTCTCTACTGCGCATCGCCAGATCATGCGGTAGCTACATGTCCTTTGGTGAAGAAGAAGAAGACTGAAGGTAACGTCTTCCACATCTGTAAACTTTCTCCTGATATAGGCCGACTTAACCCTTACCTCTATGTCTCTCTCACCCTACAGTGGGACCTAGAGAGGATCGTCGTTGAGGCGATGGTGGATACTGGGGCCATCGGTAATATCATCCACCACACCCTTGTAAAGCGAAATAAAATACCTCTCGTGTTAAAGAACAAACCAGTGTCAGTAAGTTTCATTGATGGGTCCACATCACCTTCTGGCCCCATAACGTCCCACACCCAGCCACGTGTGGAGAGGGGCATACCGAATACCTTGTGTTCGATGTGATCCCCTCTCCGATGTTCCCCATAGTGTTGGGTTTGCCATGGGTGACTCTTCACCATCCCACCATACTTTGGTCAGGGGGAACAGTGCAGTTAAGGTCTCCGTACTGTACAGAAACCTGTTACCCCGTCTCTCCTATTATGCTAACCGCTTCCAAGGAACTACCACCTTGTCTCAAGGAATTTTTAGCAAACAGTTGACAGAGACATTGCCGCCTCACAGGCCCTATGACTGCCCCATCGAGTTAGTCCCAGGCAGTCCCATCCCTTCGGGTCGCGTTTACCCTCTCTCACAACCTGATTTAGAACATCTCAAGACCTACTTGGATGAAAACCTCAAGAAAGGTTTTATCAGACATTCCACCTCCCCTGCCAGTGCGGGGATGTTCTTCGTGAAAAATAAGGATGGGGCCCTGCGGCCCATAATCGATTACCGAGGGCTCAACAAAATAACCGTTAAAAACCGGTATCCATTACCACTCATCCCTGAACTCATCGAGAGATTACAGACTGCCCGACTTAACACAAAATTGGATCTCCGAGGAGCATACAATTTAATTCGAATATGCGAAGGGGATGAGTGGAAGACCGCTTTCAAGACTAGGTACGGTCTTTTCGAGTACACTGTGATGCTGTTCGGGTTTGGTAATTCTCCTGCCACTTTTCAACATTTCGTGAACGACATCTTCAGGGACCTGTTGGATGTCTGCGTCATCATATACCTCGATGACATCCTAGTGTACTCGAACTGCCTCGCTGAACACCGAAAACATGTCCGATGGGTGTTAGCGCGCCTCCGAGCCCACTCACTGTACGCCAAGCTCGAGAAAGGTGTCTTCGAACAGTCCGCCATATCGTTCCTCGGATACAGCATCACCCCCGAAGGCATCCAAATGGATCGGTCTAAAGTTGACTGCATACTCGAGTGGCCGTCACCAAAATCCAGAAAGGCCCTTCAGAGGTTCCTAGGGTTCGCAAACTATTATTGGAAGTTCATCAAGAACTTCTCCGAGATAGTTAAACCCCTGACGAGATTGACCAGCCCCAAGACACCCTACTCCTGGACCCGAGAGACACAGGAGGCCTTCGAGGATCTTAAACGTATGTTCACTACCGCTCCCATCCTCCAACTCCCTAACCCCGATTACCACTATGTCCTAGAAGTGGATGCTTCTCACCTCGCCCTAGGAGCCATTCTATCACAGCATTCATCACACGCGGAGCCTCTTCACCCAGTCGCCTTCTACTCCAGAACGTTGAACACCGCCGAAAAGAATTACCCCATCGGCGAGAAAGAGCTACTCGCCATTAAAGATGCTCTAGTCACCTGGAGACACCTCCTGGAAGGAACCAAACACCCCATTACCATTCTTACAGACCATCGCAACCTCCAGTACCTCCAGACTTGCAAGACCACGTCGGGCCGTCAAGTCAGATGGAGTTTATTGTTTGACAGATTCGACTTCCACATCTCCTATCGCCCCGGATCAAAGAACGGGAAGGCCGACTCACTTTCCCGCATAACTGAAGTGGCGGAAGAACCCGAACAACCTACCTTTCTGATTCCTCCTGAGCGATTCGTAGGACTCACCCCACACCTGCTGAGAAACGCTCCTTCCTCCGAGGACTTCTCTCCTCCAGCTGGACTCACGCAAGGAAACGATGGTCTGTACTTCAAAGGAGAGAGGGTATACGTACCTCCCACGATGCAAACCTCGGTGATCCGTCACCTGCATGACAACCCCCTAGCCGGGCACCCTGGAGTTACCAAAACAGTAGATCTGGTAAAGAGGAAATTCTGGTGGCCTGGAATGGCCAAAACCATCTATAACTATGTAGTTACCTGCGAAGTTTGCGCTGTGGCTAAACACCCGCGTAGACCTCCCTACGGACTTTTGACATCTCTTTCCATACCGAAACGTCCCTGGGAGGCCATCTCCATCGATTTCATCGTAGACTTACCCCGTTCAGGGGGGTGCAATACCATCATGGTCACCGTCGACCGGTTAACTAAGATGGCACACTTCTCTCCATTAAAAAAACTGCCTACCTCCCAAGAGACGGCTCAAACCTTCATCAGCCAAATCCTACGATTACACGGCCTACCAACCCAAATCGTATCCGACAGAGGAAGCCAGTTCGTGTCCAAATTCTGGAGAGCGTTATGCCATACCCTTCAGATTGATCACAGGATGTCCACCGCCTATCACCCTCAGACAAATGGTCAGACCGAAAGAACGAACCAATGCTTGGAGCAATATCTCAGATGTTATTGCACGCATCTCCAGGACGACTGGTATGACCTTCTTCCTCTCGCAGAATTCGCTCATAATAACGCCACCAACTCATCCTCTCAATACACACCATTCTACGCCAACTACGGATTTCACCCAAACAGCCTACTCGCCTCTTTCACACCAACCAATGTTCCCTCCTTACAGGATTACTTAACATCATTAGAGGAAACCTCCGTGAACTTACAACTGAACCTGAAGACCGCCCAAGACAGGCAGAAATGGTTCTACGACACCCGTCGGACTAAACCCCCAGACCTACAAGGTGGGCGACAAGGTATGGCTGTCTACTAAAAACCTTCGGGTCAACGTGCCTTCCCGCAAACTGGGCCACCAGTTCTTGGGACCTTTCTCCATTGATAGGGTCCTAAACACAAATGCAGCCCGACTCACCCTTCCACCTGACTGGCGTGTTCACCCGACCTTCCATGTCTCACTGCTTAAACCTTTCAGGCCGAACCCTTTCCCAGACCGAACACCTCCCCCCTCTCCTCCTGTCGAGGTGCGTGGTGAGACGGAGTACGAGGTCGAACGGATATTGGATTCCCGGACAAGGGGCTCTTCCCTCCAGTACCTCATACGGTGGAAGGGTTACGGTCCATCAGCTGACTCTGAGGCAGTATGGCGTTCTATGATAGCAGTCTGAACGCCTGCTGCCTCTTGAACCCCTACAAGGACCTCTGCACCCTGCTGTAGTTCCAGGCCTTACATCGCCCGGACTCACACCCTGCGGCTGCTCTGCCACTACCCCCCATATGACCCAAAGAGATGCCACCTAAGTCAACAGCCTCATTAAAGGGACAGCTCTGAATGTAAGCACCCTTGGCTATGAAAGTTCTGAATTTTGCCTCCTTGGAAAGTCATATATTCTGCTAGCCTTCTAATGCTGTTTGTTTTGATTTCAGGCAAACCATTTAACAATACTATGATCATCAATTCTTGTGTGGCCAACATAATCGTGTCCATAATACTTGGTCATCGCTATGATTTTGAAGATTCAACCTTTAAAAGGCTAATGAGTTTAATCATGGAAAACGCTAGGCTTTTGGGAAGCCCCATGGCCATGGTAAACCCTTTCTGCTGTTACTTGATTAATGATTTGTTTTAAACGATATGAAACTGCCCCACGTTTTAGGGCACCAAGGGGCATTCTGATAAATGGAGGCTGTGTTTATCACCTACAGGGGCCTTCTATAGAGTTGTAGGGCAATTTAATAGCATTAGAGTCATCCACCAGTTTGCATTATGTAGGTGAATTCTGACCAGACCTTGGGCAGTGATTCCTTGGCCAAACTCTCTCTTCTACCTCAACTCCCTATTGCCCAGTAAAGCTGGTCATCACATTTCCTGGTCAATGGGAGGTCAAATAGGTTAGGCAGTTTGGGGAGGTGAGCCAGAAGTCAACCTTCCAATCTGTATTTTGAATTTGCATATTAGAACTGCCTGGGTTTTGTGGCTCCTGGACTGCTCTCTTATATATGTCCTAACCCTGTTACAACAGTGTAACCACTTAATGCAGCATTGCTGGGCTTTATTCTGTGTCACTGCATATATGCATCATGTTTTGTATCATCTTGTAACAATATTTATTTATTTATTTTTGATGGTATGCCTCAGCTTGCTAAGAGTCGGGTGGAGAGATGCAGAGCCTGCAGAGGGCAGCATCACTCATGTCTGGCGACTGTCTCCTCTACCCACCTTTTGCTGTTCTGATTGCCTGCACCAACCCCCCCATTACCCCACCTTAGGCGGCAAATAGGCTAGGGTCACCACTGCTTACAATGATCAACTTTTATTGATATAGTTAAAACCTTTTATCGAGGTGCATCATGTCACATGCAGGTTTAAGACATCACCCATGAGCCCCCCATGGCAGCACCCAGCTCCCCATACCTTTTTTTTTTTTAACTAAAAATTGGCCTTGAAAATAGCAGAAAAAATACAATGTTACACTTTAAAAAGGGGCCATGAACTATGTTCGCAGTATGGAGATTTGTTGATGACCTGCTCACAATTTGAGCCCAGACACATTCACTCATCACTTTTCCACATGTCCTATCTAGATGGTGATTGGATTCTGATCACTGCCATCCAGGACATTTATTAGTGAAAATATGAGCATTAAATAGGCAAAATAGAATAATTTAGCAAGGGAACATAGATATTCAGTTTAAACATGGCTAAGTTCTATTTTGATTTGACTTGCTTCTTAGTTTTTGAGCTGCTCTTTAGTAGCTACAGACAGTATATTAGAAGAAAAGCAGTTGAAACACAAATGAATGTCTGTCTGCATGTCACCGCATGTACATTTTAAATGCATTTCAAGTTGAAACTATCATTCCTGCTTTATGAATTAAAATGCCCATTAATTACATAAAGTTAATAAATTCAAATGTATGTAAAACCCCAAATATATTTTTTAGGATTTTAATCTTCAGCTCTTTAAAAACTTTGTTTTTGGTGATTCTGTTGCAAAGTTTCTTAACTGCTTCAGGCTTTGGATAGATTGAGGAAATAACATTCATCCCCAAAAATTCTCCATGGGATGAATCCTGGCCTTTCTGCAATTATTCTTGGATAATAATTCAATGATTAGTACCATTAAAGGGTACATTTTGGTGCTTGCAATGTTGTTCCATAGATTTCTTATCTCCCACTCTTTGATTAAAACTTTTGTACAGAGTGTCTCAAAGTGGTGTTGAGGTATAGAGCCTCTTTCTTTCCTAAGGTGGTTTTACCCTTTAACCTCAACTAGTACAATGTTCATCCATCTCTTTGGTTCCAGGTATCAGAAGGAGATTTCTCTTTGTTGTTTGTATGTACCACATGCTTTGCATGTCTACCTTTTATAGCCACTGCTTCCATTAAAAAGACTGACTCTCTTTTTGTCGTCCCTGATAGGACCTCATAAAGGGGAGCCTGCTTCCCACTCCACCTTTCTCGGTGGCTCAGACAGATCGTCTTTTAAGTTATGGTCCTAAGGATCAGGTTGCACCTTTTCCTGTCAAGGCACACTTTACTAGATCTGCAAGTGCTTCTTGGGATTTGTCACATACCTTGGTGTGAGCCCGGAGTGATGAGAAAGGCCTCCCCTTGTAGCTCTCATGATCTGAGCACCCCTCTAGGTGGAACAGAGGGTGTACAAACAGAGAGGGACACATGGGCCTGTAGCTGATGCTGTAGATGGCAGGGTTGATGATGCAAATATCTGAATCCCAGAAGCAATTGAAAAAAAACTGACCATCAGATGAAGATGTCAGCAGCGAGTGGTGCAGCACCAGAGCAAGCAAATGAAGCCGAGTCTGAGACAGATCAAGTCAGTAATTTGCAGGCAGGCAAAGTACAAAGTCAGGAGGTCAAGACGGTCAGGAGGCAGGCTCAGCAACGTGCGAGCAGAGGTACCAAGTCAAAATCCAGAAGAATGGTCAGTGGGTAACCTGGAGTCAGAAGGCAGGCAGCGAACAGGGTCAGGAGTCAAGCCGGGTCAAGCACAGAGTCAGGCAATAGCAAAGGGAACAACTGAAGATGTCTCAGCATTGTGCATTTGCAACAGGCATCCTTAAATAGCCCAATTGGCGCCACTGGCAGGAATGGGCTTGTGCGCGCTGTGACTTACAGATACACGTGCATCTCTGTTCATATGCACATGCATGCACAATGTTGACAACGTAATGCTTTCTTTGCGCATAATATGCACAATGGCTTGTGCACCAGTACATGTAAAAGCTGCACTTTGAACACCGACTGAACTACCCTGACAAGATTTTTGCCATTGAGCAACTGTTTCCCCGATTTGCAAGGGTGCTATCTGGTCTGTTAACACATTTTATACGTTTTAGAAGATGAATATTCGGGCCTTGTCTGATGCTAGCTTTGGGTGTAAAGTCCTTTAGGCAGCTATTGAACTGCACACAGTCCCTAGTTTTTGTGTGGGCCTGTTAGCATTTTGTTGCTGTTGCCCACCCCTGAGATGGGCTGCTTTTAGATGTCCCAAAAGTCTCTGAATTCATATGTCCTTCAATTAAGGCTAAATACATTTGGATTTTTGTAATTACCGTAAAATCGATTTCTTGTAGTTTATTAAAGGACACAGGTCCCTTCTCTGTGTCTATGACCTGAGGCATTCTTGGAGTATGAGGGGCTATACCAAGCTGATCACTGTTTTGTTTTGTTTGCCAGTGTCCAATGTTCTTGTAAGCAGCAGTAAAACCCAACAATTTGAATACTTGAGTCCCTCAAGAAACTAGAAGATATAGATTTACAATAAGTACAAAAATCCATTTTTTGTGCTTGTTGAATATGATATTTGATGTCATATTTTTATGTCATATTCATATTCTTGTTCTTAGGGTGAAAAGTTTAAAAAAGGAAAAATAGCTTCCGTTCTTGCTTGAAACTCATAAATGTATTTAATTAGAAAGTTACAAATGATTACAAAATAATAGCATAAAACTAAAGTATAGAAATATGTAGATGTATTAATAAGTTCTTGTGTTTAAAATGTTAGTCTCATGTCTGTGTGTCTGTGTGTCCCTCCATGACCGCGTGTGTCCGAGTGTGTGTCCAGCCAGTCAGCGTGTGTGTCAGTGTGAGTCCTTTGTGCTCCAGTCCCCCCCCTCCTCTCCTGCCATCTAGGTCCAAGTGTAATCTGAAACTTTAGACAAACCATAAGGTTTCAAGGGGGATGGGAATAGAGGATTCTTGTGTTGAATGCAATAATACATTCTAATAAACTATATAATGTTACAAATACCAATATTTATACATAATACAATGTTCTTTCTTATATGAATAACTTAATCAAGAAATATTGCAATAAAGAGATATAATACATACTTTGTAAACACTTCATAAACTTTGATTTAGAATATTTCACAGTCTTTCTTGATAATAAGGAATGTGGGAGGTTCTAAGCATTTCTGCTTGATCAGTAACAGATGTATAGCAAATACAACCTGAACCACAGACTCTAATCTCATTGCGTATATTCCCATACTGAACAAATGTATATATAGAAAATCAATCATCACTTATGTTCATCACATGCATACATAATACCTATATGAATAATACCCTTTAACAGTGCTTTATATATATTTTTAAGAATGAAGAGGAATGAACTCATCCCAGTCCAAAAATCTAACATGCAGTTCCAGCTTGAATTTAAATCCAATTGAATGATTTCAATTGTCACTAAGTCAGAATCTAATATTAGATGCAGAGATTATTCGAATTCCGCAATATAATCAGTTGACTAATGTGGGTGCAGCTGCACGAGTAAGGTTTGTTGAAGGTTGTTGCAGGGGTATTGTTGGGGGGGGGGGGGGGGGGGCGTTTTGGGGGGGGGGTGGAAAAGATATATATTCAAATGGAAAGCTGCTTCTTACCACCTTTTAGTGCAGGAATGTCCATGTCATTTAAGAAGCCAGTGGCTTATTCACCTACCACTGTCCACCAAAAAAAAAACAAGATTTAATTTTTAATTGACTGTCAACTTTCCTGGGTAAATTATGGGACCTGCCTTTGTCTCCTCCTTTTTGCAATTTTTAGATGCCTGCCTGTTACTGGCTTCAGTAGTTTCTGAGTCAAAGCAATTAAGCAAGTGTAGCAATGGTGGTTCCTCCTACCTGTTTAGTCATTACCGCCACCATTTTCAGCTCCATCAATATCAAAATGTCTTAAAGTAAACAGGCTCGAGTCTCTAGGGACTTTTTAAGTATATACACTGAGTGGCCAGTTTATTATGACCACCTGACGTTTGTAGGCAAATTAGCTATAATTTTGCGCTGAAGTTGCTAGAGGGCCAGACCATTATAAATAGGAAAGCAGGTTGTTTACCACGACAGTAGAAGTGATTTTTTTTCCTGAAGATACGGGGAAACAACGCGATTTAACAGCCTTTGAACGTGGGATGATTGTTGGCGCTCGGAGCCATGGAGCGAGTATCAGCAAAACAGCAGAATACGTTAAATGTTCAAGAGGGGCTCATTGTTAAAGTGTTTAAAGACCGGACTGTCAGCCGAAAATCTGGGTCTGAACGTGCGAATTGTGGCCGTCAGCGACTAGTCAATGTTAGGGCAGAATGGAGAGTGGCAAGACTGGTACAAGACAACAGATGGGCAACAGTGCAGTGTCAGATTCCTCGCATCACCTTTCAACATCTCGTGGAGTCACGAGGCGGCCCAACGAAGTACTGATGGGGTGGTCATAATAATCTGGCCACTCAGTGTATTGCTCAGTGGTAAAAACTCGGGAGAGAGGGTCATGGGTTGCAGAATACCTGGAAGCACAAAAATGGAGAACAGTATCTTCTTAAATAGCAACAGTAATAGCAACATGTCCTACAAGAGCAGCTAAACATAGATTCTTGAACAGAGAACACCCAGGAAAAATCTGACTCTATAAGAGCAGTCACAGTCCTTGCCGTGCACTGGCTGGCTTCTGTTCCTCTGTGCATGGTACCTGAGTGAATCGTTCTTACAATGTCCAGATGGCAGCTCCTCCGCGACACTCTCCAGCAAGAAGATGCTTTTCCACCTCAGCCTCCATAAAGTAAAAGATCCAGCCATAAGTTAGGCCTCCAAGCCCCCAGCACATGCTGAGGACCATAGTCTCACAGACCTCCTACCATAGAAAAGCTCCAGGAAAAGGTGTTCCCAAATATATATCATCTCCGCCACACATACTTCTGAGCCAGTCTGCTTAGGGATTGGCCAGAGTCAGATGCATATTCATAACCTGGTAATTGACACTCCTACACTGTACTGTATACTGAGGCTCCATCCCAGTAACAGGTGGAATTAATTAATCTACCAGGCGTAGGGAAAACTTGCAGAACTCAGAACAATTGTTGCCCAGACTGACTACAGTCCAGCAATAAACACACTAAATTTAATAGTGACACAATTGCACACAGCAGGGTCGCTACACAGGCAACAAGTGAAGTGAGACCCACTGGCCTGCATGCAGTAACATTTTTAAATCACCAGGGCAGCCATACAACTAGGATTTTCAGGAGATCAGCAATAGCAGTCCACATTTTGTCTTATGACAGGCTTACTTTTAAACTTTAAAAGTATTCAGAGATAAATTGCTTTAATTCATATCAATATAATATTCTGTTTTCTTTCTTTTTCTTTTAAAGTTGTACAACACGTACCCGCAAGTAATGAGATGGATCCCTGGTGACCATGCAACCACTATCAAAAATGGTTTTGAATTTCAAAGCTTCTTAAGAAATCATTTCTCCAAACATAATGGCCAAGTGGACAGAAATGACCAGAGAAACCTGATTGACGCATTCCTTATAAGAAGGCAAGAGGTATTGTAACGCTCAATGTTGTTTGTCAAACTTTAATCCTGGTAGAACTATAACTTAGTACCCTAGGGATGTCATTGTGTGCCTATCCCACATGGGATGCCCTGCAAACCATTTAAAAAAAACATTTTTATCAAGTTATGATATTTAGAGATTGCAGCAATTCTCAAGGAACTATTACGGTAACATTATTCATATGACTAAGAGATGGACATGTACAATGGTTTAACAATTTGTAGACCTAAGCTAGTTTTCCATAATCTAGTTCTACCTGTCCAGAGACCTTTCATAGAGCTCTGGGGCTCTGGGATACTCCCAGCTCCCCAAGTCGAGCTCCAGAAACGGATGGTACCTTCTGAGCTTTTCCTCAAGTCTCATGTCTCAAGCAGCAATACAGAGGTTTTACCAGTAAGCACCTCCAGTCACTCTCAATGGACACCAAGGACATCTCCAGGAATACACCCCAACTACCAATAACAGCCTGATAGCTTTTTAATATGGCCAGGTGTTGCTCTAGGATACTAACATTACACTCATGCTCCCAATTATGGTTCCTTCCCTTTTTTGTACAGTCCAAATTGGTTGTTTAATTGAAACACAAAGTACCAAAATGAACATGGTTAAATATCAAAATCTTTATGCATGGTTAAAAAAAAAAGAACTCTCCGTGGCTCTACTCTCCTCTCACCCCTCCCTTCCTCTGCCTTTCTCTCCTTTCCTGTCTTCCGCATTACTGCTCCTCCTTATTCCTTCGTCTTGTTACTTCTTTTTAAGTGTTTTCTTGGATGCCTCTCCTGGCTCCCATGCGATTGGCCACCCAAGTGGACTAATCTATCCTGGCACTTTTCAATGACATCACTCCACATCTACATTATTTTCTATTACCCAAATTGCTGTTATTACTGGTTTGATAATTACTATAACTGGTCACTTTCAAGCGATTTATCTTCTGCCATAACTTTGATTCTATAGGTCACATTTAAAGTGCCTTTTCTCTCTTTTATACATTAACACTTATGTTTTTTTTCTGTGTTTTCCCTCAAAAAACACTTTGTGAAAAAAAAGGACTAACAAATAATATTTTTTTGCATCGAATTAACATGTTTTCTCTTTACTTTTAGTCAACAAATAACTCGGTCCGCATATTGTCCCTCTTTCTTTGTCAATAACTTAAATAGGTTCCCCTTTAACAAAGCATCCTTCATGGAGTATATATTGACCACCTGGGGAAAATATAGCACACTCACAGTGCTCTCCCAAGTTGGGGGTGTCATTAATCCGATCCGTCCACATGACGGCTGTTGTCTTCTCATTTCCTCACTGAAAATAAATGACAGCTACACTCTTTTCTAGGTCTCCAAGACAATTCAATTTCATCACCTGCGCTCTGTTGGAAATACAACAGTATACTGATTGTATTACTGACTGCAATATGTCTTTTGAGCTGTAGATGGCAGTATAGTGCAAGGTCAGTCTCTCTATATACATGCTTATCTATGATACACAGGAAGTTTTAATATATATTTATTCCTCACAATGCTGTATTCCGATATAATATTCTTCTAAGCAATTAAAACTGAATTCAGCATTCCTCAAGATCTCAGTGCTTCATCTAAACACATAATCAACATGCTCTCTCCTTTTAAAGTACTGCTGACAGCTCAGCTTGCTCCTGACTGACATGAACATTAGGCAATCCTAAGCAAGAGCTGCACAATATGTCTTAAGTAGATTCTTACAAACACGGCTTTAGGACGCTTTTCATTACAATGATTATGTTTGTTTTTTTAAATTGTGACATTGTGATCTCTGCCCTGCCTGTGCCCTAGGAGGCCACCCTTTCTGCCATTTTACCTTTCCTACACATTTATTTAGGCCTTATGGTGGGGAATAGTTTACACAATTCATGGCCCTGGCCCATGGATCTTTAAAGGCCATAAACTCTTATGTGACCATTGAGACCCATTACATTTGTGGAGGGCAATTTCTGACCCCTTTCAGTTTCTCAGCATAGCTGGAAAAGGCCTTGCAGAGCAGGCTAAATTCACTAAGCTGTAACCACTGTTTTTTGCCAAATGGGTTCAATCCACAGAGCTTTAACAAAAGGATATGGACCTTTATTTTAGCCATGTGGCTTTAATGTTCAATTTTCATTAGACTCCGCTGAAAATATCATAAATCTCTGTTTCAATGGGCTTTTGTTCACTTCAAGCAGATTTTACATTCCCAGGTTTACAGTATGGGAGTGCAAAACCCACTTTAAGTAGGTCAAATGCAAGTCAGAAGGAGGCCAGCTGCACATCAAATGCAACTGTCAGTGAATTTTAAATCTCCAAAGTGTCTCAAACTGATGCCATTGAGACAATCCCACAGGCCCTTATCCTGGTGTGTTAGCTTTGTAAATTGAAGCTAATGATAGTTATTTTAAGTGATGAAAGACAATTGGAGCTGAAAATAACAGATGACAGGCAAGGACTAATAGAGCAACGAGGGAAGTTCTTATGCTCACCACCATGTGATTAGTGCTCTAATCTCTAAGTGTGGGGCTTTTGGTTGGTACTCCCCAAGGGATCCAGAAGTAAGTACTTGCTAGGTATACCATGTGATGATTAATCCATGACATTAAATGGACCATTTCATTTGAGGACCATAGAGTAATCTTAGATTGAGTGGTGGATTACCAGCATACCAACTGAGCACCTTTTGCACCATTCTAATTTAAAGTAACACTAAACGCATGAGTTACACCCTAAAATGCATTCAAGTACCTTAAAGGAGAACTATGGGGTCAGTTTTTTGGCTTTTGGCTTTAATGAAGGGTGCATTTCTCTTTACAAACTCTAGATAGCAACACAATACCATGAGTGCCATCTATGATCAACTATGTCGAAAGGTCAGACTATTTTTGACAAGCTTGGGTCCAGTGTTCACACAAGCGCTCCTCTAATACATTGGAAGACTACTAAACATGTGTGTTTCTTTCTTGGGCAATAATCTAAAGGTGGCCATACACTGTACAACCATCGCAAGACCTTAGTCTTGCGATGGTTGTACAGGGATTAAAAAAACGTACGATCTGCCTATCTTGGACAGGCAGATCGCACTCTCGATCATCGCAAGCCCGCCCCCCTGAGGGGCGGGCTTCCGATGACCGCAATGCTGAACGGGCAGTGTGCGCGTGCGCACACTGGCCTGTTCGGCATTTGTCTTCTGAGCACCGTTCTAACCAGCCGAGAATCGTACGACTCCCGGCTGGTTTTCGAACATGCTGGTTCGACGGAAGACGTGGGACCGTACAGTAGAAACGGTCGCACGTCTCCGTTCACACTGCTCGATTCTCGTACGATCACGGGATTTCCCGAGATTCTCGTACGAGAATCGAGCAGTGTATGGGCACCTTAAATTGGCCATATATACCACAATAGGATCTATTGAGTGCCTCCATACCCATCAAAGTTCTCTAAGGAATCTCCTATCTTAGCAAATGGTAATCTATTTACATACTGTACATAATGTAACATATAAATTAGAAGGATCAAAACAATAACGGCTCCGAATGATATCCTCTTATGTGTGTATTCTTTTAACAGAGGCAGCCCAGAAAGAAATTGATACAGTGATTGGTTCATCAAGACCAACATGTTCTCACAGGAAAGAAATGCCCTATACAGATGCTGTCATTCATGAGATACAAAGATTTGCCAATATTCTACCCAACAGCCTTCCCCATGAGACAACTACAGATGTCACCTTCTGGGGATATACTATACCTAAAGTATGTATGCATGTGCAATAGACAAAACCTTTCACTCTCTCTTATTTATCTCTACCTTACAAGCCTGCATCAAAGTGACATTTACAACCCATCACAAAAATGTAATATATTGCAATTCTTAGAAGCGGTGGCTGCATTTGTTTTTAGTTTTTTCCTTTTATTTCACCTGGTGATCTGGCCAGTAACACAATTCCTGTTAAAAAGTGGCAATGCTCTTTCACTGTACTGGATATATGGAGGAGCAGAAGTCTCACCCTAGGACAGGACTATATCTCCCCCCTATGCTTTTCTCCATAACATGGTTGAGGTTTTCTGTAGTCCACTTAATGGACTGTCTAAATTAGGAGTTTAGGCAGTCCATCAAAAAGTCCATTAAGAAGTTAATCAAGAAGTTTAGACGGCCCATCAAGAGGTTTATACAGTCCATCAAGACATGCATCATGAAGTTTAGACAGCCCATCAGGAAGTCTATCAAGACGTTTAGACAGCTCATCAAGAAGTTTATATATCCATCAAAACGCTCATCATGAAGTTTAGACAGCCCATCAAGCAGTTTAAACTGTTCATCATGTCTAATTACTGTTGTGCACAAGGGGCCTAGGGTGTTATATCTGCTAGGTAAGGCACCTTGCTGCCCAGGTCACTTGACCCTTTACTTCATCCTGCTACGCTCCTTTACTTATATAATGACCAACCCTTTCCTCTCTCCCTGCCTGCCTCTTCACTCTCCTCCCTTTTCTTACTCATTTTACATTTTGATCATCTTTTCCCTCACTCTCTCTTTTTCAAATATGCCCCAAAATAATACCATCCAATAAATCAAACTTTATTTCAGGGTACTTACATTATCCCATCACTGACATCTGTTCTACGAGATGAGACTTACTTTGAGAGACCAGATGAGTTTTACCCTCAACATTTTCTCAATGCCAATGGACAGTTCTTAAAGAACGAGGCTTTCATGCCCTTCTCAGCAGGTAATATATTGAGTATAATTTTTCAGGGCTTAAAAGAAGGAACCTAAAGTGTGTGTATTAAGAACAATTGAACCGCGCTAGGGTGTAGAACTAATGTACAGTATGTTAAAACTCTACCGCGACAAGCTGCAGCACTCACAAAAGGGTATGCACTTTCAATCGTAATAAGATCATCTGCGTTGCGCTAACTACTAGATTACTAGGCACAGCGCAACACAGATGATCTTATTAAAGTGTATGTAAAGCCAGTACTTTTTTTTCATCCTTAGATACAGATAGAGTGGTGAAGAGTTAGAGCTCCTGTCCCCATTTGGGAGAATCATCCCAAATTATGAACTGAAATAGAGGGGGGATCTTGTAATTGGGACACTTGTTCCATTGACAACTATCTCAGTGGAGATCTCCCTTACCTTGGAGAGATTTACTCTCTCTTCCTGCTGTGGCTACAGGACAAGCCATTCATAGTTCATTGAATGAGCAACTATTTGGTAAGTTGGCATGCCTGCTGGGTCTCCCTCGCTATCCTAGCACCCAATGATGCTGTGCATCATTAGGCACTAGGATGCAGATGGTCCCACCACAACCCACAGCATCATGCTGTGGGGCCACCAGCAATGTAGCAATCAATAACACTGTACAGGCCACAAACAATGGTGGAACAATCACCATAGCAACCCAGGTGGCCGCTATGGGGCCTGGCCAGGACATCCTCCTGATGCCGTGCGGGCCGCCTGGGTCACTATGGCATCTCAGGCTGCTGGCTGTCACTGGCGGCTGTGAGAAGGAACATGCTGCTGTTCAGATCACTGACAACCTGATAGTGATCTGTGCAGTGGCGTGTTCCTCCTTACAGCAGCTCCTGAGTCAGTGACAGCCAGCAGCTGCGGAGGGGGAGGCTGGGACTAGCATTGGCAGCGAAGAAGGAGGTGGGGCCTGGTGATGGAGAGAGGAGGGCCCAGTGACGGAGGAGACAGGGCCTGCCAGCGACCGTGGAGGAGGGAGGTGGACAGTGGATCGGGGTTGACAGGTAAGAGGGATTGACTAGCCCATCTGAGACCCTGCAGAGCCCACCATGGAGAGTCTATGGTGGGCTATGCAGGGTCACTCTCAGGTGGGTTGTTTGGGATATCAGGTGAGCGTAACGAAATCACAGCACACCATAGAAAATTTTGCTATGGGGCCCTGTGATTTCTAGTTATGCCCCTGGCCACAAACCATTATTGGTGCTATGACATGGATGACCCCACAGCGTCACTGGTTGTTATAACGCACCCTGTCTATGTGCTACCAACCAATGATTCTGTGCAATCCAGCCACTGGTGGGTTGCACAATGTGATTGCTTGCTAGAACACAGGCAATCCTGGGTTTTGTTCGCTTGGACTTTTGCAAAACCAGGATTTCTGTATTAGGTTTAGCGAACATCCAAGGGAACTGAATCCAGACACTTAGCCAATCACTGCTCCAGTTCATATGCTGATATGTAAGGTTATCGGTTATATATAAATTAACGTGACTTTGGTTTGTACCCTTCTGGGCAAGTATAGGTCATGTTTGTTTTATCTGTCCATTTATTAGGTAAGAGAAGCTGTTCAGGGGAGAACTTGGCTAAAATGGAGCTGTTTCTCTTCTATACAAGACTGATGCAAAACTTCACCTTCCAGGCCCCTCCCGGAGCTGTTCTGGACCTCTTCTGCCATGGGATTAACCACACCTCCACAAAGTCACATGATTTGTGCCATACCCTGGACTTAGACAGATTTAGTCACCTGTTGGGGTTAATTTAAGGTGTAGAGAATTTTCAGAAGAAAGGATGTGGAGCACCGGGCAGGACACCACAGTGAAGATCTCTGGAACAGGAAGGTTAATTTTTTTTTTTTTTTACATGGCAGGCTGCACTCAAGGGTGTGTGTGGGGGAATTTATTAAAGGTCAATAAAAATGAACTTGTCTTTTAAAGAAACCTCCTAACCTATTTTAAAAAAAAACAGGTAAAAGCACAAAACAAATCCAGAACATTTCAATGCATACTTGCAGTATTTTTTCTTTCCACAAATGATGTTTTACTCTTATGCAATGTGCTAAAAACTTTACCTGCTAGCAAAATAAATTTCCCTAACACAGCTCCCTCTTCCATTGCACATCATAACCCTTTTCTCTTCTGGGAGTGTCTAATTGCTGTCTGTGCTGGCCCAGCTTCTCCAACCGTTCCCTCCCCTCCCTACATAAACTTTTAAGAAGCAGCTGGGAAGGAGTGAAATACTGTAGAACATCACTTGAGTGACGGTTTTGAGTCTGTTGGGGCTGCTGACATCAGTTCCAAGATGGTGGTACCCAGAAACAGTCTACACAAGGCTTTTACAGGAAAATAAAATGTATTTAATACCTTAGTTGAAATAAATAATTTGGTGACCAGGACTATTTGAAAAATACACAGTTTTTAATACAAATATAAGACATCATTACAAAACTATGAGGCCTGCACCATCAAAATGTGTTCAGTTGATATTCAGTTGAGTAATAATTGTGTGTGTAAAATCAATCTTCTAATTTTTAAATGCATTTACTGTCTGAACATCCATGTACATTTATTGACTTGTGAATATGAAGGTTAGTTATATTTGAAGATTTTCAGTTCCTGTAATTGCCTGAATGTCGACCTTTCTGCATTTTTTTTTATCAGGTTAATTCTGTCACAGCAAAAAAAACAAAGTACTATTCCGGTATTCAATGCACCTGAGGAAACTCACTCCTGCTCTATTCTCCTCTGTCCCTCCCACCCACCTGTTATCCATTGGATGGGTAGAAAAAAAGGTGAATTAGGTGACTTTGAATGTGGCATACCGGCTGGTCTGACTATTTCAGAAACTGTTGATCTACCGGGACACACACACACACACACACACACACACACACACTTTATGGACTTCACAGTATGAAATAAAGATACATTTGGAAGAGATGGTTTCTGTGCTGCACACTACCCTTTGTAGCAAGGTAGCCAGGATGGCCGAGGGGTTAAGGCATTGGACTTAAAATCCAATGAATGAACATCCGCATGGGCTTGACTGTGTGGTTGGAAGGTTCTCCCAATGGGGCAAGCTTCAGTATTTTGCTAGTTGGCCCCGCTGGCTCTCAAATTACCTGAACAATGCCTCCATCCAATTAGATTGTTCAGGTATTTTGACAGCCAGCAGGCCAACTAGCAAGATACTGAAGCTTGGCTGAGTGGGAGAATCCTCCATCCACACAGTCTAGCGTTGATGGAGGAATCTGTAGCACTTTTTTGCAGATAATCTATAGGTGTATGGGCAGCTTTAGACCCAACAGGGCAGCTACATGTAAGCAAGTGCTGCTTTAATGGACATCACAGTATGAAGATACTTGTGGAGGTGATTCCTTGTGTGCTGCCATACTGTTGCATACTGACCTTTTCGTGAAGGTGACCAGGATGGATATTGAATTGCAAAATTGAACAGCTGTAGGGCCAGGCTCCGCCACATCAGCCGTCCATTGTCTGATCAGTACTGATCACTAAGCATTAGGATCAGCAAAGATTTCACATGTTTGCTGTCATATCGCTGCACACTGACGTCTTCAACAAGGTGACCAGGATGGCTGAGTGGTTAAGGTGTTGAACTTAGTATCCAATGGATGAGTATCTTGGTGGGTTTGAACCCCACTCCAGGTAAATCTTTATAATCAGCGAGCAAACATCTTGTTTAAAAACAGAATTTCAAAGAGGTCTAAGGAAACCCCGCCATTAGATATTAATCCAGGCTTCTGTTGGCATTCAGCCAAGTTATTTGAGCATACAGCATCAATAAGCTTTACTGGAAAATCTGTCAAATGAAAAATAATTAACATAGCTGTTGAGAACCCTCACATAAGATACAAATCTAGGCTGCTGTTGGCACGAAACAAATGTTCCCGGTCCTTTAAGCACAGAACATTTAAAATCCTTTCTGAGAACCTGTTGAATGAAATTAAATTTGCGCTGCCTTATGAAAAATGGCAGATTCTTTGAGAATATGAACATTTTGTAACCCTTTTACAACCCAATTGAACTTTTAGTTTAAATCAGCTGAATGCATTTCCTGATGATGCTCCTGGTAAAATCAAAGAGTCACATTATCTGCTTAAAGTCATATCAGTATGTGAACCATTTGAGTGTAGAACATTGAGACTTTACTAAAAAATTGTCAAGAGAAAAAATGTACACTGCTGTTGAGAACCCCCATATAAGCTATAAATCAGGGCTGCTGTTGGCAAGGTCTTACATTTTGTTTTCATATGGGATTCATATGGAATGGGTAATGGCCCTCCTTCTCTTGTCTCCTTACCATCCTGGTAAAAGCTTAAAGTGACCTCCTCAGCATGCTATGAGTAATGCCCAGCAGGGCTAAAACATGTAAGCAAGTGTTGCTTTGTTGGACATCACATGCAATAAAGATACATGTGGAAGGAATTGTTCTGTGCTGCCATACTGCTGCACACTGATCTTTTCAGTAAGGTGACCAGGATAGCTGAGTGGTTAAGGTGTTGGACTTAAGATCCAATGGATGAATATCCATGTGGGTTCGATCCCCACTCCTGGTAAACATTTATAGTGGTTGAAGTATTTAAAGGATCTGCAAATACATTGTTTGAAAATAGAACTTTAAAAAGGTTGAAGAAAATCCCCACTTTCCAAAAACAAATCTAGGCTTCGGTTGGCATTAAACAAACAAATCCAAGGTCTTTAACCTCATGGTTTGCTTTGCTGGGAAACATACTTTAGAAGAAGTGCTCCACTGAATGATAGACTCATATGGAACAGTTAACAACCCTTCTTCTCCTGTACCCCTTCCAAGGGATTATTTTCACACTGGTGAAAGCTTACCTTCTGTCCTCCAGTGACCTTTCCAGCATGCTATTGCTAATGGCCATCCGTAAAGTGAGTGTTGCTCCCATGGGCTGCTCAGTATAAAGGGGAATTTATGTACCTGATAGGCTTTTGTTCCTGTTACTGTGTATAGTCGGATTTGCTTACCTAAGTTCACCTTAAGGGTTTCCTCTCCAAGGGCACAGCTTGCTTCTGTGCCGATATACTGCCCTGACCAACAAGGTAACCAGGATGGCCGAGTGGTTAAGGCGTTGGACTTAAGATCCAATGGATGAGTATCCACGTGGGTTCGATCCCCACTCCTGGTAAACATTTATAGTGGTTGAAGTATTTAAAGGATCTGCAAATACATTGTTTGAAAATAGAGCTTTAAAAAGGTTGAAGAAAATCCCAACTTTCCAAAAACAAATCTATGCTTTGGTTGGCATTAAACAAACAAATCCAAGGCCTTTAACCTCATGGTTTGCTTTGCTGGGAAACATACTTTAGAAGAAGTGCTCCACTGAATGATAGACTCATATGGAACAGTTAACAACCCTTCTTCTCCTGTACCCCTTCCAAGGGATTATTTTCACACTGGTGAAAGCTTACCTTCTGTCCTCCAGTGAGCTTTCCAGCATGTTATTGCTAATGGCCATCTCTAATGTGAGTGTTGCTCCCATGGGCTGCTCAGTATAAAGGGGAACTTATATACCTGATAGGCTTTTGTTCCTGTTACCGTGTATAGTCTGATTTGCTTACCTAATTTCCCCTTTAGGGTTTTCTCTCCATGGGCACAGCTTGCTTCTGTGCCGATATACTGCTCTGACCAGCAAGGTAACCAGGATGGCCGAGTGGTTAAGGCGTTGGACTTAAGATCCAATGGATGAATATCCACGTGGGTTTGATCCCCACTCCTGGTAAACATTTATAGTGGTTGAAGTGTTTAACGGATCTGCAAATACATTGTTTGAAAATAGAACTTTAAAAAGGTTGAAGAAAATCCCCACTTTACAAAAACAAATCTAGGCTTCGGATGGCATTAAACAAACAAATCCAAGGTCTTCAACCTCATGGTTTGCTTTGCTGGGAAACATACTTTAGAAAAAGTGCTCCACTGAATGATAGACTCATATGGAACAGTTAACAACCCTTCTTCTCCTGTACCCCTTCCAAGGGATTATTTTCACACTGGTGAAATCTTACCTTCTGTCCTCCAGTGACCGTTCCAGCATGCTATTGCTAATGGCCATCCCTAAAGTGAGTGTTGCTCCCATGGGCTGCTCAGTATAAAGGGGAACTTATATACCTGATAGGCTTTTGTGCCTGTTACCGTGTATAGTCTGATTTGCTTACCTAAGTTCCCCTTTAGAGTTTTATCTCCATGGTTGGACTTAAGATCCAATGGATGAATATCCACGTGGGTTCGATCCCCACTCCAGGTAAACATTTATAGTGGTTGAAATATTTAAAGGATCTGCAAATACATTGTTTGAAAATAGAACTTTAAAAAGGTTGAAGAAAATCCCCACTTTCCAAAAACAAATCTAGGCTTCGGTTGGCATTAAACAAACAAATCCAAGGTCTTTAACCTCATGGTTTGCTTTGCTGGGAAATTTATATTAGAAGAAGTGCTCCACTGAATGATAGACTCATATGGAACAGTTAACAACCCTTCTTCTCCTGTACCCTTTCCAAGGGATTATTTTCACACTGCTGAAAGCTTACCTTAGAAGTGCTCCACTGAATGATAGACTCATATGGAACAGTTAACAACCCTTCTTCTCCTGTCCCCCTTCCAAGGGATTATTTTCACACTGGTGAAAGCTTACCTTCTGTCCTCCAGTGACCTTTCCAGCATGCAATTGCTAATGGCCATCACTAAAGTGAGTGTTGCTCCCATGGGCTGCTCAGTATAAAGGGGAACTTATATATCTGATAGGCTTTTGTTCCTGTTAACGTATATAGTCTGATTTGCTTACCTAAGTTCCCCTTTAGGGTTTTCTCTCCATGGGCACAGCTGGCTTCTGTGCCAATATACTGCGCTGACCAACAAGGTAACCAGGATGGCGGATTGGTTAAGGCGTTGGTCTTAAGATCCAATGGATGAATATCCACGTGAGTTTGATCCCCACTCCTGGTAAACATTTATAGTGGTTGAAGTATTTAAAGGATCTGCAAATACATTGTTTGAAAATAGAACTTTAAAAAGGTTGAAGAAAATCCCCACTTTCCAAAAAACAAATCTGCAAATACATTGTTTGAAAATAGAACTTTAAAAAGGTTGAAGAAAATCCCCACTTTCCAAAAACAAATCTAGGCTTCGTTTGGCATTAAACAAACAAACCCAAGCTCCCATGGGCTGCTCAGTATAAAGGGGAACTTATATACCTGATAGGCTTTTGTTCCTGTTACCGTGTATAGTCTGATTTGCTTACCTATGATCCCCTTTAGTGTTTTCTCTCCATGGGCACAGCTTGCTCCTGTGCCGATATACTGCCCTGACCAACAAGGTAACCAGGATGGCCGAGTGGTTAAGGCGTTGGACTTAAGATCCAATGGATGAATATCCACGTGGGTTCGATCCCCACTCCTAGTAAACATTTATAGTGGTTGAAGTATTTAAAGGATCTGTAAATACATTGTTTGAAAATAGAACTTTAAAAAGGTTGAAGAAAATCCCCACTTTCCAAAAACAAATCTAGGCTTCGGTTGGCATTAAACAAACAAATCCAAGGTCTTTAACCTCATGGTTTGCTTTGCTGGGAAACATACTTTAGAAGAAGTGCTCCACTGAATGATAGAATCATATGGAACAGTTAACAACCCTTCTTCTCCTGTGACCCCTTCCAAGGGATTATTTTCACACTGGTGAAAGCTTACCTTAGAAGTGCTACACTGAATGATAGACTCATATGGAACAGTTAACAACCCTTCTTCTCCTGTACCCCTTCCAAGGGATTATTTTCACACTGGTGAAAGCTTACCTTCTGTCCTCCAGTGACCTTTCCAGCATGCTATTGCTAATGGCCATCCCTAAAGTGAGTGTTGCTCCCATTGGCTGCTCAGTATAAAGGGGAACTTATATACCTGATAGTCTTTTGTTCCTGTTTTCGTGTATAGTCTGATTGCTTACCTAAGTTCCCCTTTAGGGTTTTCTCTCCATGGG
>NW_017308459.1:110304-131472 GCF_000935625.1 Nanorana parkeri | reverse complement strand
AGACTCATATGGAACAGTTAACAACCCTTCTTCTCCTGTACACCTTCCAAGGTATTATTTTCACACTGGTGAAAGCTTACCTTCTGTCCTCCAGTGACCTTTCCAGCATGCTATTGCTAATGGCCATCCCTAAAGTGAGTGTTGCTCCCATGGGCTGCTCAGTATAAAGGGGAACTTATATACCTGATAGGCTTTTGTGCCTGTTAACGTGTATAGTCTGATTTGCTTACCTAAGTTCCCCTTTAGGGTTTTCTCTCCATGGGCACAGCTTGCTTCTGTGCCGATATACTGCCCTGACCACCAAGGTAACCAGGATGGCCGAGTGGTTAAGGCGTTGGACTTAAGATCCAATGGATGAATATCCACGTGGGTTCGATCCCCACTCCTGGTAAACATTTATAGTGGTTGAAGTATTTAAAGGATCTGCAAATACATTGTTTGAAAATAGAACTTTAAAAAGGTTGAAGAAAATCCCCACTTTCCAAAAACAAATCTAGGCTTCGGTTGGCATTAAACAAACAAATCCAAGGTCTTTAACCTCATGGTTTGCTTTGCTGGGAAACATACTTTAGAAGAAGTGCTCCACTGAATGATAGACTCATATGGAACAGTTAACAACCCTTCTTCTCCTGTACCCCTTCCAAGGGATTATTTTCACACTGGTGAAAGCTTACCTTCTGTCCTCCAGTGACCTTTCCAGCATGCTATTGCTAATGGCCATCCCTAAAGTGAGTGTTGCTCCCATGGGCTGCTCAGTATAAAGGGGAACTTATATACCTGATAGGCTTTTGTTCCTGTTACCGTGTATAATCTAATTTGCTTACCTAAGTTCCCCTTTAGGTTTTTCTCTCCATGGGCACAGCTTGCTTCTGTGTCGATATACTGCACTGACTAACAAGGTAACCAGGATGGCCGAGGGGTTAAGGGGTTGGACTTAAGATCCAATGGATGGATATCCACGTTGGTTCGATCCCACTCCTGGTAAACATTTATAGTGGTTGAAGTATTTAAAGGATCTGCAAATACATTGTTTGAACATCGAAAATTCTCTACATTGTTTGAAAATAGAACTTTAAAAAGGTTGAAGAAAATCCCCACTTTCCTAAAACAAATCTAGGCTTCGGTTGGCATTAAACAAACAAATCCAAGGTCTTTAACCTCATGGTTTGCTTTGCTGGGAAACATACTTTAGAAGAAGTGCTCCACTGAATGATAGACTCATATGGAACAGTTAACAACCCTCCTGCTCCTGTACCCCTTCCAAGGGTTTATTTTCACCCTGGTGAAAGCTTACCTTCTGTCCTGCAGTGACCTTTCCAGCATGCTATGGCTAATGGCCTTCCCCAAAGTGTGGCAAGGTCTTACGTTTTGTTTCCATACTGGATGGGTAATGGCCCTCCTTCTCCTGTCTCCTTACCATCCTGGTAAAAGCTTACATTTGTTTTTTAAGTGATCCCTTTAACAGGCTATGAGTAAGGCGCAGCAGGGATGAAACATGTCAGCAAGTGTTGCTTTTATGGACATCACATGAAATAAAGATACTTTTAGTGGAGATTGCTTCTGTGCTGAAATACTCCTCTCAACAACATGTTGACCAGGATGGCCAAGTGGTTAAGATCCAATGGATGAATATCCATGTGGGTTCGAACCCCACTCCTGGTAAACATTTATGGTGGTTGTAGCTTTAATAGGTAGAAGAAATTCCCCACATTTAAAAAAACAAATCTGAGCTTGTATTGGCATTGAACAAAAAAATTCCAAGGTCTATAACCTCATAATTTGCTCTGCTGGGAATCTTACATTAGGAGATATGCAGTAGAAAAAGTGCTCTACTGAATGGAAACATGGATAGAATCAAAACATTTCTTAGTTACTTTTATGGGCCGCACAGTATAAAATCATGATACATTTGGAGGAGATTGCTTCTATGCTGACCATCCAACCAGACCAACAAGGTGAGCAGGATGGCCGAGTGGTTAACTGAGAATTATGACTTAAGGGCAAATAAAAATACCCCTTACCTTGATTGCATAGACTTGTGCGCCGTCAAAAAATGTGTTCCGTTTCGTTTCGTAATATCCATTATTTCGTAATTTGTATCCGAAACTCAATTCGGATTCGTACGAAATACGTATTTTCGTTAGTTTCGGCACATTTTCGTAACTTTACGAACATTCATTATAATGAAGTTAAAAAGCAAAAATACCTTTGTTAATATTGGAGTCGATGTGGTAGTTGTTTTTTAATTCGAAATACGAATTCCGTTAACGGATTCCGTTTCCGAATTCCGTATTTCGGACTTTAAAAAAAACTACCATCAACTCCAATATAAATGTACTTTGCTTTTTAACTTCAATATAACGAATGTTCGTAACGGAACAAAAATACGTCAACGGAATTTCGTATTTCCTGCCTGTGTATTGTAATGCAACTCTCAGCAGCAGTGGATCCGTATTTCAGATTAAAAAAAAAATCTTGTCATGTTGTTTAACCTCATTTACAGGGGTAATATTAGTTCCTGTTTCAAAGAAATTCGGATCCGAAATTCGTTAAGGGAATTTCGTATTTCGATATAAATTCGGAAACTGCCATTCGGATTTCGTATGCTTACGGATCTACGAATTTCAGGAAAATTTGTACGAATTTCGATTTGTAACTAAACAAATCGCACATGTCTAGACATCAATCAAATCACTGGGGATCGCTGATGAGAGAGGGGAAAGAGTGCTTTCTCTTCAGCATTTACCACATATGGGCAAGTCCATATAGGGTGAATGGTGTCACTGGGGATCCCTGTAGACTGGCAAGCATCCGATCAGCAGGGATCCCCAGTGACATCATTCACCATATATGGACTTGCCCATATGTGATAAATGATGAAGAGAGAGAAAGGGCTCCTTCCCCTCTCTCTCTTTCTCTCTCTCTCTCTCCCTGCCCTGTGTGACACGGACCTACTAAAATCACTGGGGATCGCTGATGAAAGAGGGGAAAGAGGGCTCTCTCTTCAGCATTTACTACAAATGGGCAAATCCATATATGGTGAATGATGTCACTGGGGATCCCTGCAGACTGGCAAGCATCCGATCAGCAGGGATCTCCAGTGACATCATTCACCATATATGGACTTGCCATATGTGATAAATTATGAAGAGAGAGCTACTGACCAGGACAAGATCTTCTCAATGCACTGCACACTACACGCGAAGTAGGCGGGGCAGATGGAGAGGAGGAGGGAGGGGATCAAGGGCTACACAGCAGCGTGTCTGGAAGGCTGGCACAGAGGACGTGGATGTGCAGGTAAGGAGAGAGCTGCGTCCACAGAGCTGCTGCGCATGTCCATATATTCGTGGGCGCACAGCAGCTCTCAAGAATCACTGTCAGTCACAGTGACAAAGATCAGTGGGGAGGATCCCGGCAGCATTGTCGGGATCTCTCCTCATTGCGGCGCTTAGCCCCACCCACCCTCTTAAAGAATGGTTTACAGGCTTAGGGTGCATTTTGGCTAATAGGAGTAAATTACACAATTTACTTATTTAGCCTAAGGAAAGCAATAATAAAGAAAAGATAGAACCCCATAGTTCTCCTTTAAGGCGTTGAACTTAAGATCCAATTAATGAATATCCATGTGGGTTCGATCCCCACTTCTGGTAAACATGTATGGTGTTTGAAGCAATTAAAGGTTCTGCAAATTCTTTGTTTGAAAATAGAACTTTAATAAGGCTGAAGAAAATCCCCACTTTACAAAAACAAATCCAGTCTTCTGTTGGCATTAAACAAAAAAAAATCCAAGGTCTGTAACCTCAGGGTTTTCTTTGCTGGGAAACTTACATTAGGAGATAGGCAGTGGTAGAAGTGCTCTGTTGAATGTTAGACTCATATGGGATAGTTAACAACCCTCCTGCTCCTGTACCCCTTTAAAGTAAAAAGTGCCATTCCAGTGAAAGCTTACCTTCTTTCCTCAAGTTAACTTTCCAGCATGCTATTACTAATGCCCTGCTATGAAGTGAGTGTTGCTATTATGAGCTGCTCAGTAGAAAACAAAGATACAGTTATACTATGTACTAGAAGTAATTTTACTACATAGCTGCCCAATAACCTCTATATGTGAGTGAAAGCCCCCCAACCATGTGTCCTTCCTGGGTGCATGAGATCTGCAATGCGGGTGCCAGGACGAAGAGTAGTGTGAGATCAGCAAACATCTGTAAATTGTCAAATAATCAAATTAATATGTGGTAAAGGAGAACTATGGGATCAGGGCTTTTCCCCATAGTTCTCCTTAGGGTAACGGGAGGGCACAAACTAGCGTCCTCCCGTTACCCTAAGCTCAGTATACCGCATCTAGAACTATGAGGTGAGTGAAAAAGCACTCACCTCATAGTTCTCCTTTAATGTTTCGGTGTATAGTTGTATAGTTTGTAAGTAATTGGGATTGGCTTGATGTTCGACTCGAACATCGGCAGCAGGGCCAGTGCTAGACTATTTTGCACCCTAGGCAAGGCCAGCTACTTGGACCCTCAGCCCACATCCTGCGCGCGCAACCCCCAATCCCCCCCACCCTGCGCAGCCCTATTCTCCTGCGGGTTTGGTCTGCAGGCAACATGTGGATTTAATTTAATTTGAAATAGCCAATAGAAGACTGGCTATTGAAACCCCACCCACTGAGCAGAGGAGCGAACCTGAGAGAGAAAGTTGTCTCTCAGTTATGCTCCTCTGCTCAGTGGGCAGGTGCAATAGCCACCCTGCTATTGACTTTTGCAATTTGAAATAGACGGAGGGCGCTGTGGGGGGTGCATGGTCAAGGCTGCCCCCTAGGTAACAGTGCACCCTGGGCAGCAGTGCGCCCTAGGGGGCTACCTAGTTTGACTAGTGGCAGCACCGACCCTGATCAGCAATTCATGTTTTTGGTGAACACACAAACTGTCAGGGCGTTCGACAGGCTATTGGCCCTCCGAGCTCCCCACAAGGCACTATGCACCACATTCTGAGTAGCCTCCGCAGTTGTGATCCACAAACGCCTAAACTACCCCAGGTGTTACACAGATGTGGCAGATCGCAGCAGGGGCAGATGTGGCAGATCACAGCAGGGGCAGATGTGGCAGATAGCATAAGGGGCAGATGGATGATCAGAGCAGGAGAGATATGTGGGCTGGTGCTTTATACAGGTGCCACTGTGGTTCCCAAGAAGGCTGCCATGAGGTCCCCAGGAAGCGCAGGACCTTAAGGCAGCCAAATATCTAAAAAAATGTAAAGTGCCATGCCAATATTGGGGGGCCGGGATTGAATCTCACTGGGAAAAGCAAAACAAATGGCAAACTCATAACCAGCTTTAAAGCAAGGTGCACATGGAAGGGCTTTATACAGTACAACAGCAAAAAGTTTCCCAGCACACTCACCAGGCAGCATGCAAAAAAAACCTGTCTATCTGCTAAGGTTAAAAACAGAAGTTTTAGATACATGTCTTCGGCAGAATATGTGAAAGCCGCACTGCCTCGTCAAGGCAGGTCATCAAGGTTATGAGTTGATGCGTGTGTTTGCCATTTGTTTTGCTTGACTGATGGCCGTTGAGAACTACATTATGAAATTTACCTTGCAGATTCTTTGGGAACGTAAACATTTGTTTGTATCTTTAATCATAACATTTCAAAAAGCTTTAAAAACCAATTGAGCTTTTAGTTTAAATCAGCTGAATGCACCTTAAGTGCATCAAAACAAAGGATGTGCAGCGGATTTTGTTTTCTTTAAAAAACAGCCATAGGTCAAAACCTCCTTGTGTAAGCAGAACCAGACAGATCGGTGAAAGCTTATCTTCTTTCCTCAAATGAGCTTTCCAGCATGCTATTACTAATGCCCTGCCTAGAAGTGTGTGTTGCAGTTATGGGCTGTTCAGTTCGAAATAAAGATACAGCTGGAGGAGATTCTTTGTGTTCATTCATCCTTCTGTAAACTGTCCTTTTTTCCCACCCCTCCCTGCCGCGTACTTCAAACCCACCCTGATAGGCTTTTGTTTCCTGTTACCTTGTGTAGTCAGAATTACTTAACACAGTTCCCCCTCTAGGTCCTGCACCACATGAAGGACCATGAATTCAGTAGTGCAATGGCACCTAAGACCTCTGGTCCCCTTCACTTCCCTCTACTAATGTCAGTTCTCTTCTGGATCCTGAGCAGGGGCGTATCTGCCGCGAGGCAAACAAGGCGTTTGCCTCGGGCTGCAGATTCCCGAGAGCGGCAAAAATGCCGCCCCCCAAAACATTTAGGCAGCCGGTGTACGATCAAAAGTTCCCGGGCGGGCTGCACAGAAACCGGCAGCCTTGCGTGGAGGAAGCGGCGGGCGGTGAATGGTCCGCGATGGAGGAGGCGGGAAGCGTCGCCCAGGCTCCAGTCGGGGGAAGAAGCTGAGACGATTTGGCGCCGAGGCAGTGGAGGAGGCTGGGTTTCCTGTGCCAGGTAGGTGGACTGTGCTGGCAGGGCCCAGCATAGGTTTTGCACAGCCCACCAAAGAGTCGCAGGTGGGCTGTGCAATACCTTTTGGTGGGCTTTGCAGGAACTGTGGGGGACTTTTCATGATCCTTAGGGGGCTCTGCAGCCTGCAAAGCCCACCACAGAACTTGCACAGCTCCCCTGAGATCCAGCAGACTGCGGGTGCCACAGGGTCTGTGCAGGATCTGTGGGGGGCTTTACAGGGTCTCAGGGGGGTGTGCAGGATCTGTGGTGGGCTCTGCCCACCATAGACCTCGCAGTGCTCACCACGAATCCTGCAAAGCCCCCATGAGACCACAGCTTTCCTGCAACGCTAATAGCATAACATGTCAAAAGCTGGATACAGCGTGTGTACTGTATCCAGCATCTGACAGGTTATGCACAAAGTATTAAACAGGAAGGGGTGGGGGAAATTTAGTGTGTATAGGGGGGGCGCCAATTTTTTCCTTGCCTAGGGCAGCCCCAAACTAGAATACACCACTGATCCTTAGTGGACCCTGGCCAATAGACATCCAATAGGAAGTGTCCACGTCATAATGGCACTGATATGGACATAGCGGGCAGGTGACGGATGCCTCCACTACCAACCAGGCCCCGGGAGCCCCCACTGACCACAAGGGTCAGCTCCGTGCTGCGTGCACGGCCGTATCGGGCAGCTCCCGGGAAGGACAGGTGCTGCATGTGATTAGTACACAGCCCCTGTTCTTCTCTATAGGACTACATGGCCGTAAGCCACCCTACGCTCACCCGTCCTGCACATCGGTGCGGGTGAGCGTACTCGTATGCTCGTACGGACGTGCAGGGCGGGTGACCGTAGGGGGGGCATACTGGCCGTTTTCTGGCAGTGCCCCTCCAGATAATAGACTCTGGATCCGCCCCTGCTGCATGCAGAACCAGACAGACTGGGTGCATATTTGTTTTGCTGATTGGTAAACTCATATGGGACAGACATTACCCTCCTTCTATTGTCTGCCTACAAAGCAAAATGTTCATCCCAGAGAAAGCTTACCTTCTTTCCTCTGGTGACCTCTTCTGCATGCTATTACCAAAGCCCCCTAGGGCTAAAACATGTAAGTAAAGGTGGCCATACACTCTACAACCATTGCAAGACTTTAGTCTTGCGATGGTTGTAAAGGGATTAAAAAAACGTACGATCTGCCTATCTTGGACAGGCAGATCGCACTCTCGATCATCGCAAGCCCGCCCCCCTGAGGGGCGGGCTTCCGATGACCGCAATGCTGAACGGGCAGTGTGCGCGTGCGCACACCGGCCCGTTCAGCATTTATCTTCCGAGCACCGTTCTAACCAGCCGAGAATCGTACGATTCCCGGCTGGTTTTCGAACATGCTGGTTCGACAGAAGACGTGCGACCGTACAGTAGAAACGGTCGCACGTCTCCGTTCACACTGCTCGATTATCGTACGAAAAACCGATCGCATACGATTATCGTACGATAATCGTGCAGTGTATGGGCACCTTTAGTGTTGTTTTTTTGGACATCACAGTATGAAATAAAGATACATTTGGTGGAAATTACTTGTGTGCTGCCATCCTGCTACAAACTGACTTTTTAATCGAAGGGTCCAAGATGCCAAGATGGCTGAGGAAACCACATAAGATACAAATCTAAGCTTCTAATAACATTCAACAGATGCTCCTGGTAAAATCATAAAGTCACATTATCTTATATTCATGAAAGCATATGAATCATATGAGCGTAGAACATCATAAAAATCTTTACTGAAAACCTGTCAAAAGAGAACAAGTGAAAACAGCTTTTGAGAACCCCCATATAATATATTCCCACTTTATATGGTACACCTGTTCAACTGCTCGTTCACACAAATATCTAATCAGCCAATCAGATGGCAGCAACTCAATACATTTAGACATATAGAAATGGTTAGGATAATCAGCAAAAGTTCAAACCGAGTATCAGAATGGGAAAAAAGTAGGTGATCCTTTTATATCACTACAAACACTTGCAAGGTTCAAAGCCACACAAATAATCATCACTCTTAAGTCCAACGCCTTTAAAGGAGAACTATGAGGCGGGTGCTTTTCACTCACCTCATAGTTCTAGCCGACCTGTGACAATGAGACTGTCACAGGTCGGCTTAGTAGATCGGGAGGTATCTACTGAGCAGCAGCTCGCGGTATACTGCGGCGTCTGAGTATATCGCGAGCTACAGCTCGCGATATACTGAGCCTAGGGTGACGGGAGGACGCTAGTTTGTGTCCTCCGTTATCCAAAGGAGAACTATGGGGAAAAGCTTTAACCCCATAGTTCTCCTTTAACACTCAGCCATACTGGTGACATTGCTGAGTCCAACATATCCAACATAAAAACAAAAATGTAGGCTTCTGCTGGCAGCAGTGACCAGGATGGCTGAGTGGTAAGGGGTTGGAGTAAAGATACACTAGCTGAATATCTATGTAGTTTTCATTTTTTGGGAATCATTTCATGATTGTTACACTGATATGACTTTAAGCAGATAATGTCACTGTAATGAATAAATATTACAGTGGACGTGTGCTTGGGGGTAAGGAGTTCTATATGGTACTGGTAGAAGGGACTCAGGGAATGCTAACGGTCCATGGCGTAGGAGGTGCAATTCTTGCCTTGCCCTAGGGAATGACAACCCCTGATATGCCACTGGAAACATGTAAGCAAGTGTGGTGTTTGCATGCGTTTTTGATGCGTTTTGGTGTGTTCCAGAGCAGAAACAATAGGGCATGCTGCAGTTTTTCCACATGCTCTGGAACTGAACACTCTGGTGTGAGTCCAAAATACCATTGGAATACATTGGATGCAGTTTTGATGCGTTATGTAACTGCTCTGCTCTGCATCTCCTCCGCACTTGGTGTGAACAAGCCCTTATGGATATCAAAATATGAAATACACATTTGGAAGAGATTGTTACTGTTCTGCAATACTTCTGCACACTGATCTTCGAGGCAAGGTGACCAGGATAGCCGAGTGGTTAAGGCGTTGGACTTAAGATCCGCGTGGGTCTGAACCCCGCTCCTGGTAAATGTTTATAGTCGTTGTAGCAAACACTTTGATTCAAAACAGAATTTCAAAAAAGTTTAAGGTTCACATAAAAAAAACACTTTTAGGCTTCTGTTGGCATTAAACAAATGCTCCTAGTAAAAGCAAGGAGTCACATCAGCATGTGATCCATTTGAGCGGAGGACGTCAAAAAGCTTTACTGTAAATCTGTCAAAAGAGAACAAATTAACATAACTATTGAGAACTCCCATATAAAACATAAATCTTGGCTCCTGTTGGCATAAACAAATGCTCCCGGTAAGATTAAGGAGACACATCATCTGTTTAAAGGAGAATTATAAGGCGAGTGATTTTCACTCAGCCTCATAATCTGAGCCAACCTGTGACAATGAAACTGTCACACGTCAGCTCAATAGATCGGGAAGTGATAGAACACATACCGTAGCTCGCTCAGTTCTCTATCTATCCCTGCAGAGAGCCGTGACTGTCAGCTCGGACGCGAGCTGTAGCTCGCGGTATACTGAGTTTTGGGTCACGGGAGAACGCTAATTTGTGCTCTCCCATGACCCTTAGGAGAACTATGGGGAAATACCTGACCCCATAGTTCTCCTTTAAAGTCAATACAGCATAATTGAAGAGTAGAACATCAAAAAGCTTTACCGAAAACCTGCCTGACTGAGATAAAGGGGTTGATTTACTAACCTTATAAACACACCACGAACGTGTATACACCTCTGCAGTGTGTTCCCTCCCAGCATGATCTATGGGTGGAATCTAAACACCTTTGTAATGTGTACACACCCAGCAGGTGTGTTGTGCAAAGCCCTGAAGGAATTCCAAGGTGATGTTGGGTAAATTAGCTCTACGTTGTGTTGCTTGCGTTGATGAATGCAAGGAATGTAAATGCATGAGCTAACCATTTTTGTCTAAACTGTGAAGCAGCATTATATATGCATCATGTGTATGATTTTTCCATATATGGCATTAGTGGAAATATGCTTTTAGAGACTTTTTGGTTGATAAATACGTTTTGCTGTGTGAAAATCACACACACCTGGTGTGTGTGTGTGTTTAGGTTAGTAAATCACCCCCAAAATGTCATCCGCCATTGAGAACTACCTTATGAAATTTACCTTGCAGATTCCCTGAGAACATAACATTTGTTGTACCTTGAATCATAACCAGGGCTGGATTGGATTGCCATGGCCTCGGGATGGGAGGAATAGAGGGGCGGCACAGCCTCTACTCCAGGGGTCTCAAAGTATGACCCATTCCGGCCCGCGAACTGGTACCATTCGGCCCACAGCCGGCTGTCAAGTCAGGTACGCCGTACCTGACTTGTGGGAACAGCTACAGGGTCTGCATCTCTGTCAGATGCAGATTGCAGAGCCGCTCCTGCTCCGGCACTCAGTAATTGTTTTCAGCCTGAGCTCTGAGAGTTCTGAGCTCTGGCCTGAAGGAAGGATTAGTAAAGTATGCAATAAGGTCCAGGACCATTAGTCACTGTTAACACTAAATTAACAAGCAGGAAAAGCTTTAAGCCCTCATTCACACTGTAATCGGCCTGCGCGTGCAGCTCAAGGGCTGCGTGCTGGGCCGTACCAAGCAGCTCCCGGGAAGGACAGGTGCTGCGTGTGATTAGTACGTAGCCCACGTCCTTCTCTATTGGACTACGCGGCCGTAGGCCCCCCTATGCACCGCTTCCACACCACCACGCCCACAGTGCGATCAGACGCGTGGCAAAACTTTGCCAGCGTTCCGCTCCACTGCAAACGCAAAACATAGCGCAAAAAAAAGGTAAGTTTCTCAGTGATCACGGTGCATTCCAGCAGCTACCGCTCTGGATAGCACATGCTTTCGGTGTGAACAAGGCCTCGGGATGGGAGGGAGTAGAAGATCTTTTACTGCACAAACTGACTATATTGGTTGTTGCTTTAAGCAACAACCAATATAGTCAGTTTGTGCAGTAAAAGATCTTCTAACTATAACAATATAACAGTCTATGGTTGCCTGTAAGGCTGGTCCTTAACATATATTCTGGGTCTAGTGGGTGGGAACGGATCAGAGAGTGGAGCGAAAAGGTCTTGGAATAGACAAGAAAAGAAAACACAAGGAATGTGTGTAGGACATCTGATATGGGGGAGGAGATTATAGCAAAGAAAATGTAGAGTAGGTGTATGAAGGACAAAAGACCTTTGGACTTTCCTGTCAACGGAAAAACAAAACAAAATGTAAACGCTGAACCTTGTAATGCTAGGACTGGTATTATGTAACCTCCAATGTATTGCCACATTTCTGTACATTTAGTTTGTGCATTGCAAAATCTGCAAAAGGATTGCAAAAGCACATTTGGAACATAGTTACAGGATTTAATAGTAACTGGAGATGATGGGCGGAGCTGTTCTCACCCTGAATTCAGGAACAAACACAGGCAATTCAGTGTGCAAGTAGACCTCGGACAGACGTTTCCTTAGGACAAGAGAGAGCAGACACAGTAAGTGTGAAAAAGATGATAATTATTTGTTCCCTTGTTATTATTATATTTTTAATTTCTCTCTAAAAGAAATGCTGCCGCGTTCTTACAAGTATTTCAATGCCAAGTTTACTTTTCTGACCGTGTTTCATGTTACACTCATATTCAGGGTGCAATATGAAACATCACATTGCATTTTAGTTGCATCTGCAGTGATGTGTTTTAAAGGCTGCCACGGTGAGCATCAGTAGAGCAGGGGATGGGGGATATGGAAAGAGGGGGTCCCTTTCCACAGGCACTATTACTGGTCAAGGCAACAATGTCTCCTGCACTGCTTGCCGTCCAGCCATTGTATTTGAACAGACAGATAGTTTGCATTTGAGGGTGGGTGGCCATTTTTTAAACAGCTTTGAAACTTAGAACATCATTACAGCAGGTGATGTCTGTTACATACAAGCAGATGACTATAGAGCCACCCGATCGCTTCTATGGTAGTGGGGAAGTTTGCACCCTAGATCAGAAGGAGATCAGCACACTTCCAGGGTCTCTGCACTTAGATCAGAAGGAGATCAGCACACTTCCAGGGTCTCTGCACTTAGATCAGAAGGAGATCAGCACACTTCCAGGGTCTCTGCACTTAGATCAGAAGGAGATCAGCACACTTGCAGGGTCTCTGCACTTAGATCAGAAGGAGATCAGCACACTTCCAGGGTCTCTGCACTTAGATCAAAAGGAGATCAGCACACTTGCAGGGTCTCTGCACTTAGATCAGAAGGAGATCAGCACACTTCCAGGGTCTCCGCACTTAGATCAGAAGGAGATCAGCACACTTCCAGGGTCTCTGCACTTAGATCAGAATGAGATCAGCACACTTCCAGGGTCTCTGCACTTAGATCAGAAGGAGATCAGCACACTTCCAGGGTCTCTGCACTTAGATCAAAAGGAGATCAGCACACTTCCAGGGTCTCTGCACTTAGATCAAAAGGAGATCAGCACACTTGCAGGGTCTCTGCACTTAGATCAGAAGAGATCAGCACACTTCCAGGGTCTCTGCACTTAGATCAGAAGGAGATCAGCACACTTCCAGGGTCTCTGCACTTAGATCAGAAGGAGATCAGCACACTTCCAGGGTCTCTGCACTTAGATCAAAAGGAGATCAGCACACTTGCAGGGTCTCTGCACTTAGATCAGAAGGAGATCAGCACACTTCCAGGGTCTCCGCACTTAGATCAGAAGGAGATCAGCACACTTCCAGGGTCTCTGCACTTAGATCAGAATGAGATCAGCACACTTCCAGGGTCTCTGCACTTAGATCAGAAGGAGATCAGCACACTTCCAGGGTCTCTGCACTTAGATCAAAAGGAGATCAGCACACTTGCAGGGTCTCTGCACTTAGATCAGAAGGAGATCAGCACACTTCCAGGGTCTCTGCACTTAGATCAAAAGGAGATCAGCACACTTGCAGGGTCTCTGCACTTAGATCAGAATGAGATCAGCACACTTCCAGGGTCTCTGCACTTAGATCAGAAGGAGATCAGCACACTTCCAGGGTCTCTGCACTTGTCTGTATGTTGTGTAATCATGTTTATCATGCCATAATTCATGGAACAGAGTGGGTGCTGGAGGTTTTGCTAATATGATACACCATAGATTTTAACCTTATGCTATGACGGCCATTTCATTCTATTATACTTTTTGTATCTAAATAAAATTATATTTTTACTCAAGCAATTTTGTGATTTATTGGTACTTTCCGCCTGGTGCCCCTAAAAGCCCCATCTTTTCTTTGCTAATTTTTTGACGTTAGAATATGTATGTGAAATGTTTTTTAATGAATGTTTAAATGTACAAAACATCTCCATTTCATATTTGCTGCATTCTTTAAAACATACAACTTGTCCTTTACGAAATACGAAATAACGGATATTCCGAAACGAAACAGAACACATTTTTTGACAGCGCACAAGTCTAATAATAATCATAATAATAATAACAACAGCAATACATTATTGTTGCTTTAATTTCTGTGTGATTATTGAATTATTGTAGTGAGTTAATTTGAAAGTATTTTCCACAAAGTAAGCTGTTCACAAATTATTTGCTTTGGCCATGACACTATTGTAATGGATTTCACTGATTCTGTCAGTCATAAGTTCAGTCACTTGGGTCTTTTTGGGTCATTAGTTTTGGCAAAGATACATTCAGACGCTGGAAATTGTATAACATGCAATAATGCTGACTTTGCAAAAGCAGCAACTGGTGCACAGTGAAGGCAACCTCATGGAAGATAACTGGCAGACAGTGCAGGTGAATGTGGGAAATAAATAATAGCAGCCCAAAATTCAGAACTTGTTATGACTGTAATGAATTACAATGTCTACTTTGAAGAGTGCAACTTGTGTTTTTCTGAATGCTAAGAATGGTATCAAGTGTCTTTGTCGCAAACTTTATACAAAGCCACCGGGTGTCATGCGTTACCAGGCAACTTTTTCCACAATAGCTGGCAACATGTCATACTTTCTATGTCCCTGGTGCCCAACTGACGGTCTGAGGGCTGCATGTGGTCCTTTAATTTGTAAGGATCCTATAGGGAGCACTGTTTTGTAAATTACTGCATTGGCAGTGATTCCTATCAGTCTGGTATGCAGGTGCACGATCTTTGATTATCTCTTGCAGCTTGTACTGAATCCATACTTGCACCATGCTTAAGGTCTCTATCCATTTCCTGTGGCATTCCTGCAGTCACTGACAATATACTGTGGTTTCTCTATAGAGCCTGACAGTGTTCTGCTGTACTGCATACACAAAATATTATGTGTATTCCTTTGATGAAGTCAAAGGGTTGGTCAAAGGGTTGGTTGCTTCTGTGCCAGCACTTGGCCAAAACTTGTAGAAGTAAATGGACTATGAATTAAAGGAGAAGTGTAAAAATCACTCACCCCCATAGTTCAAGCCCAGCTGTGACAATGAAACTGTCACACGTCGGCTCAATAGATCGGGAAGTGAACGAACGCATACCGTTCACTTCTCGATCATCTCCCTGCAGAGAGTGGCGACTGTCAGTCAAGGCTCCCAGCAGGGTTTCCCTCCCCCCCTCCCTGCTCCGATCCTCCAGCGCTGACTGGAGGAACAGACGGGGGAGGGGGCGGACACAGCTGGCTCTGTCTCTAGATAGGTGTTGTAAATATAATTGAAGTAGATATATTAGGGGTATATTTAGGGTGTATGCTTATGTATTGCAGGAAACTCTTTTGGCTGATGTTATTTAACTATGCTAACTAGGTTTTTATTGTGTATCCTTTTTTTAGGGTGTTGATTGTACACAAAGGTTTAGTTAACTAACATCAAAGGGGTAATTAGACCAGGGGTAATTAGATCAGCCAATCAGAAATCCTTTCAGTGTTAGTGAATGGCAATAAACTGTATATGAATTAAGAGAGCCTAAAGTGACTAAGAGAAGAACATAAGAGTCATAAAGAGAGGCACAGAGGTGCATATATAGATTGGAGATATATGCTGGATAGATAGAGTGGGAACCTTTGTCATCTGAGGTCTAGATATTATACTCTGTATGACTCTGTTGGACTGTTCCTGTTCATCTGTTTCTTCGATCCAATTAAATGCTACTCTCTGGAAAAGAATTGAGGTTGCCTGGATTTTCACAACGCACATAAATATATATTTGGGTATTTACATATATTTATACGTCTGCTATATATTATATCACTACAATAGGCCGAGCCAGCTGTCACTTACGCAGCTGGGTGGATCTCGACAGTAATGTCAGGATCCGTCCCGGCTGCGGCAGTCTCAGTATACCGCAAGCTGTAGCTCGCTATATACTGAGCTTTGGGTGACAGGAGGAGGTTAGTTTATGTCCTCCCGTTACCCTTAAGAGAACTATGGGGGAAAACACTTACCCCATAGTTCTCTTTTAATGATAGAAAGGCACTATAATGAACATCCCTTTAACACCACATCCAGTATTTGATGTTCCATTCACTGCAAGCATTCTTAAATGATTCCAGGAGCACCTTTCTATTGAGCCTTTGAACGTGACCTGACCATGGACAATTTTGCCTCAAAGGGTTGATTCCCTTGATATCGCCAAAATTTCTTTGAAAACACTTATAAGTTTTGTTTTTTGTTTTTCTGAATGGTATGAATTTCTTCAAACTTTGACATTCAGATGCATCCGAATTTCAAAATTTGAGTCTGAATGCTAATAAATCCGAATGGTCCTTTGACGAAAATCTGGATCCATCCGAATGTCATTTATAACAAAACTAAATTAGACCTGTGACTGTTCTCTGGCCAATCAGATTTTTTGGGGGGTTGTTGGGGGTTGCATTACAGGCACGATCATGTGGCTTTGTTCCGACATGAAAATTCAGATGGATCTTAAATCCCAATAACGATACAATTCAATTTGAGATCCAAAATCAAAAAAAACAAAAGAGATAAACATATGAATTGATACGAAACAAAACACATTTTAGTGGGGTTACATGTCTATTTTTTGGCCAGGGTAGTATGGAGTGTAATTAAATGCATTCAATTATTTTATTTTTTTGCAGTTGTTAGGGGCATGTCTAATGCTCCTATGCCTGTCACAACCTCCCAAATCATTCTGGTGGTTGCCCGTTGTCACTGCACCTAATCCAGTCATCTATTCAGCTGTGTGGCTAATGATCCTGGCCATACACTCCTCAGCCTAGGGATTGGTTAGTGGCACTTTATTAAGCATCACAAGCTCAGCTCTGGGCTTGTAATAGTCCTGCCTAGCACTGTCTAGTTCAGTCTGCAGAAGCCTGTATCCTATACCTGTCTTCATCTTGAATCCTAGTCTTGCCATGTATCTTTAACCCTAGTCCTGTCTTGTATCTTCAGTCCTGTTCCTGTCTTCTATCTTGCTTTCTGTTTATGTCTTGTACTTTGTCGCCACCAGCACTACTGCCCTGCACCTGGGGCCACCTGCAACATTTATAGCCAGAGTATATAGTCTAAGACCTGGGGTCATCCCTGTACTGGTAAGCACACTTGCCTTATGGGAAAGACCAAAAGTATCCGACCAAAGTATCTGCATCCGGTCCTGACAGTGGTGTAATCTTCTAACATTTTCTATAATGAAAAAAATGTCCTGGGGATGTCCTTGAGTTGTCACAAAGAGAGTTGGCCACTATCTTAGTAATTATGTTGAAGTATCTTGGAGAACCCTGATTTATAGCAACATTTACAGTTTTGCCAATCAGATGGCAGATTGGTGATGCATTCATTAACTCACTTATCTCGAATTATAAACTCAATATAATTGGAATGTTTGTATTATTTGCAGCTGGCTAAGAAATACGGGTCAGTGTTCAGTGTACAAATAGGGGCACAAAAGATTGTTATCCTGTGTGGCTATGAGACGGTGAAAGACGCTCTGGTCAACCATGCTGACGAGTTTGCTGAGAGACCTGACATCCCCATATTCCAAGACATTGCCCAAGGATACGGTAACTTCGGTTTACATTCTTTTGTAACCTCCTTTTTGTTAATTTTACAGTGAGGCTGAATTACCACTGCCGTAAGCATTTAATCTCTCCCCTCTCGGCTGCTCTGCTGCTGAAGCGCCAAGAGGGGAAGAGATGAAGTGCTTGCGGCGGCGGGGGGAGTTTGCAAAGGTATCAGAGAGGCCGCCCCTGGGTCAGACTAATCCAGCACGTTATTAATATGAGTGCCCAATTCAATATGGCCACAAGCGAGGGGCATACTGAGTGGGGCAACTCAGATTAATAACGTCCAAAAGATGTGGACTGGGATGGGGGCCTCTTTAAGACTGCTCTGATCACACCGCTGAGCGATCCCTCTCTCTCCTCCCGACCGCTGCAGCTTCAGCTCCACGAAGCGGGCACTCAGAGAGGCAGCTATGATCACACCTGCCAGCGATCCCTCTCTCTTCTCCCGGCCGCTGCAGCTTCAGAGCGGCCAGGAGGAGAGAAGAGGGAGCGATAACGGGTGTGATCAGAGCCACCCCTCTGAGTGGAGCTGAAGCTGCAGCGGCCGGGACGAGAGAGAGGGAGCGCAGAGAGCTAGTTGCGGCTCTGGTCTGGAGGGAACACTACCGCCACGGCAAGTGTTCGCTTCTGTTCTCTCTTCTCCTTTTGGGCCTGGCCGCTCTGTAGCTGCAGCAGCCGAAAAGAGAAGAGAGAACAGAAGGGAGCGAGCGATCGCCGCGGCGGTAGTATCCCATCCCTGGTCCCGCCAGTGGTGCACCCCATCGCTGACATTCCACTTGCCAATTGCGAGGGGGCGAGAGGAAATTTTGAGGCCTGTATATATATATATATATATATATACACACACTGAGTGGCTAGATTATTATGACCACCTGACGTTTGTAGGCAAATTAGCTATAATTGTGCGCTGAAGTTGCTAGAGGGCCAGACCATTATAAATAGGGAAGCAGGTTGTTTACCACGACAGTAGAAGTGATTTTTTTTCTGAACATATGGGTAAACAACACGATTTAACAGCCTTTGAACGTGGGATGATTGTTGGCGCTCGGAGCCATGGAGCGAGTATCAGCAATACAGCAGAATTTGTTACATGTTCAAGAGCAGATGTTGTTAAGGTGTTTAAAGACTGGACTGGACTGGTTTTTAGAAAACATGATTGGATCATTGAATTTGTGTGATGATAACCTTAAAGTGACATTAAACCCTCAGATTTTTTAACATAAAACAATAGTGTAATCCATGGTCGTTTCCCTTCTCTTTGCTGCTCTTCCTTTTAAGTCCTTATCTCTTCTCATGCTGGGCAGAACTTCTGTTTTGCAGCAGACTGCCTTGTCTCTGGAATGGATATATGGTATCTGTGTGTAGGTTCACAACCTGAGCCAGCACTACAGGAAGAGGCACTCAGCTGCAAAGGGAAGTTCTCCCCCAGCATGAGAAGAGATACAGATTTAAAAGGAAGAGTAGCAAAGAGAAGGGAAACTACCATGGATTACAGTAAGGCGCACATTACAGTATTGGTTTATGTTAAAAAATCTGAGGGTTTAATGTCACTTTAAAGTCTAATATGAGCAATTCTTGAATGTTTATGGTCAGATGTTGACAAACTAACTTTAGTTATCTTTTAATATTGTTGAATCCAACAATATTAAAATGAATATAAAGCATACAGATGTCCCAGGGGTATCTGGGCATCTTGGGTAGCTAGGGAAAGGTGAGGTTTGAAGGTTCAAAAGAGAAGAGAAAGATGCATAGATACTGAGCATAAATCATTTCTATATGGTGGACAAATTGAGTGGAATCAACTTAGAAGAAATGAGACTCGGGAAGTGTTTATTGTAAGCTCTCCCGAGTGCAAAGCTTATGCTATAGCTCCTGCCTATTGTCAGTAGAGGGTCATAAACATTTTAGATGGCCACTCCTAGAACAACCAGAGTTAAATGTTTTTAGGTTTCCACCTCCTTTCCAAAGCTACTTACATATAAATTGTATTTTTGGTGCTTCTTTTGCCATCAACATAATTATAGGAGCAGGATGATTGGAACAGTCATGTTATTCATTTGTAGATCCTCTTCCTGTAAATGATTGTCATTAAATTAACTAAATAAACAATATCTCTTGTTTTTCACCTTCAATGTTTACTTTGGCTCTATAAGAGATCCAGACCAGAAGGCAAATTGTGTGCAGATGTACATCACGTCATTGTGACAAGGTATTTCACATTTGCTTTTATTGACGTTTGGCACAGATAAAATGGGGATAAAATGCTGATTTTAAAAATATTGCTGCCCCCGTTTTATTCAAAGTTCTTTCTTAGCTTACTTGTATATTTATCAAATTTGTTAATGAGGCAATAACAGTTTTACAGAATGTAGGACCTCTCAGTAGATTTAGGCACAGCCTGTCAAGGTGTACCTAAAAGGACCATTGGGGTTGATGACTAATAATAATAGCACCAGTGTGATGCAGGAAGGACAAAACATTCCCTTACTTTACTCTCACTCCTTATGATCACAGAATATTGTATATTTCAAGCAACTTAAAGTAAAGGTAAGGTAAATAGGTAGTAGTGTCTGACATAGGCTCATACATACACCAACCTGAGGCATCACAGATTCCCATCTCTTCAATTGTCCCTTTCCTCTTCCAGCAGGGATACAGTAATGTAGCAGATAATCTGGCAGGTGGTCATGACCACCCACCCGGCTTCCTGATTGGATGGGAAGCTTGGGAAGCCACAGCTATGCTCCCTTGCAGCTTCCCAGGCACCCCCACTGATTATGCACCATTCAGCATGACCAGGGCAGCCATCAGAAATTTCAGGGCCCCCTACATGGCTTTAGGCCAGTGTAAGCTCCTCTGTAGAGAGACTGATGTGACTGTAGGGGGGACATTAGAGTGTAAGCTCCTCGGTACAGAGACTGATGTGACTGTTAGACATTAGACTGTGGGGGACATTAGAGTGTACGCGGCGGATCCAGATATCCTTGGATCCGCCGCTGCAGCTTTACATAGTTACATAGTATTTGAGGTTGAATAAAGACATTAGTCCATCAAGTCCAACCTATTAGGATCTCATTCTAGGAGTACCCGTACCCCTGTATATTACCTGTACCCCTGTATGTTACCTGTACCCCTGTATATTACCTGTACCCCTGTATGTTACCTGTACCCCTGTATATTACCTGTACCCCTGTATATTACCTGTACCCCTGTATATTACGGTCCCTTAAGAAATCGTCCAAAAGTTTCTTGAACAATTCCACATTATTTGCTGAAATCACCGCCTGTGGCAGTGAGTTCCAGACCCTAACTGATCTTACTGTGAAGAACCCCCTTCGCCCCTTGTGCTGGAATTTTTTTTCCACCAATTTTAGGTGATGGCCTCTAGTTTTTGTAACGGAGTTAATTTTAAACAGTTTATTGCTAATGTTGCTACCACCATTAAACATTTTGTACATGGAAATCATATCCCCCCTTAATCTCCTCACCTCTAATGTGAACATGTTTAAATTTAGTAGCCTCGTCTCGTAGCTCTGGTCCTCCATACCCCTAATTAGTTTGGTTGCCCTTCGCTGGACTTTTTCCAACTCAAGGACATCTTTTCTTAGTACTCGTGACCAGAACTGGACCGCGTACTCCAGATGAGGTCGAACCAATGATCTATAAAGTGGCAAAATTATAGACTTGTCCCTGCAATACATCCC
>NW_017308459.1:98386-105641 GCF_000935625.1 Nanorana parkeri | reverse complement strand
ACCCTGCTAGCTTTGTTTACAGCAGCCTGGCACTGCAAACTACCTTTCAGTTTGTGGTCTACAATGACCCCCAAATCCTTCTCCATTTCTGACTTCCCCAGCGGCATACCCATAATTGTATAACCCATTTGTTTATTTTTAATTCCAAAGTGCATCACTTTGCATTTATCGACATTAAACCTCATCTGCCACATTAATGCCCACTCCCCTATTTTATCCAGGTCCTCCTGTAATGTTTGTATAATGTATTGCTGGAATTCAGTGGCGTAACTAGAACCTTCAGGGCAAGAAACTATGGAGGGCCCCCCTAACCCCCCGCCGCCATGAAACTGTGTGGTTAACAGGAAGGCTGCTGAGGTCCCCAGCAAGCGTGGGACCTCAGGCAGCCGCTTCAGTTTAAACATTTAGTGCCGGTGTTCTGTTGAGAACGCCAAACCAGCATCTGCGTTTGCACACAGACGGATCCCGGTTTCCTCGATCATACTGGTCTGTGCACAAGCGCAGATGCTGAGGTCGGCAAATTCGATTACGTCGGCGCTCTTGACAGAACACCGGTATCTGCGTTTAGTATCGGGGGGTCTGCGTTTAGTATCGGGGCATTTTCACAAGTTTGAGTACTTGTGAAAATGCCCAGTATTGGCACCGACTGGTGCATACCTACTTAAAAATATAATGCATTGCTGGGACTTGTAGTCCTTCATAGTTGGTGCTATTCTGCATTGCTCTATAATGATTACACAGCAATGCAGAATACCACCAGCTATGCGGGACTAAAAGTCCCAGCAATACATTATAATAAAAACCAGGGGGATGCTGAGTACCACCAGCATCCACCTCCCCCCCTACCGGTCCAGACTTACCTGACATTCATGCAAGACCCTCTTCTGTGTCTCGGCGGCCAGGTAGCGTGGCTAAGAGGAGAGGGTCCTCACACAGAAGAATGTGCGGCCTGGCGGTGCCTGCTCCCCCCCACAACGAAACCCCGCCCCCATTTTTGAGTGTTTTTTATTGCGTTTCAGCGCTGAAACGTGACTAAAAACAGACAAAAATGCTCTTTCAAAAATCTTGCAGAAACCACGGTGAAGCGCTTCCGGCCTGGTGTAAATGGCGCCTGAATGAGGCCTAAGCAGTAAGGTGAGGGTGCCCTCCGCACACCTTTCAGCAGTCCCGGCCAATACACGAAGATGGTGCTTGTAGTAACTCCACGGATGGCACCGTGCAAAACGAACAATTTGAAGAAATAGGTCACCAGCACTCAAAGAGTTTAAAAATGAATAAGTCCTTTTTATTGGACCATGGTGTCACGACAATCAAAAAGAGCCGACGTTTCGGGGCCACGCATGGTCCCTTTCTCAAGGCAAAAGATGTGACCTTGAGAATGTGTCTATTATGGACACCCCTGTCCATAATAGATCTTCCTTCTTCTCACCATAAATCTTCAATATACCTGCAGGTGGAAGATCTCACTGGACCTCTGTGCCTGCTCCAGCTGTAGCACTGCAGGTCTCATAGACCTTTATCATTGAGGTTGCATCTTCATTCCACTCTCATCCGGGCCAATAACACAATGAAGCATTGTGCCATTTGCTTTGTGATTGGCCAGAAGGAGAGCAGAGCAGAAATGTGAGGACCGCATAACTGAAATGGACAGGAAAGTTCAGTGGGATTTGTTCTTCCATCCGCAGGTATGCTAAAGTTTTATGGTGAGCAGAAGGAGAGGGAAATTAGAGGCAAGTCTCCTCCCACCCTCTCTCAGGGTATATGATGCTCAGTGGTTAGAACATGGTTATATCAAACAACGCGGGAGAGAGCTGCAGAGCGTTGGCCGGCTGCATGCATGCATGGGAGCTGTGAATGTATCCCGTAATCAGAGCTAAAAGAGGTCCAACTAAATATTAGAGTGTATGACTTTTTTTGGACAGGCAGTGAATAATCTCTTCATGAAGATTATAAATACCTGTAACTGGTAGACATTTTCTACATACAGGCACTTAAAGGACTAATTCTCTTTCAGTGAACTTGTCCTTTAATGAGTCCCCCCTCCAACTGCCATGTTAAATACTTACTTTCCTCCCAAACCCAGCTATCCTAACTGTGCAGCCCTGCCTGTACTGGAAAGTGATGAGACGATTTACTCTTTCAACACTAAGAGACTTCGGGATGGGGAAGAAAACCCTTGAAAGCAATATTTTAGAAGAGTGTGAATGTTTGGTGAACAAGTTTAAATCCTTCAATGGTTAGTTCCTTGCCAGTTCTCTTGACAAGATGGTACTGACTTTTTTGTTTGGGTTGTCCTGGATCTTTAGACAAAACTTGTTTTCGTTTGTTTTGAATGTAGTTGAGGATGGATAGGAGATAGGGATGAACAGAAAGGACATTTTTTTAGACTGAAACCAAAATTTCAAACATTTTCAGGCCAAAACTAAAACCGAAAATGACTTTTTTCCCCCAACTTTTTAAAAATGTTTTGCTTTATTTTGTAATTATTTTATATTTGTTTATTTACTGTTAGGGGCTTTGGGGAAATAGCAGGGGTCTAAAGAGGCTTCTGATATTTCTCTTTTAAAATAGATAAAGAGTTTGAGGACAAAGAGTCATAAATCTCTTTTTCTGCAGCCCCAGCACTCAATGAACAGGAAGCTCTCAGTAAAGAGGCTTTCTGTTCATTCACAATCTGAAGATAGTAAATATTTACGAGTAACCCAGTCATGAATGGACAGGAAGCCTCTGTACCTAGTTGCTTCCTAATCATTCATAAAATAAGCAGATAGTAAATGTTTACTAAGCCCCATTCATAAATGAACAGGAAGTGATGCATAACACTTCCTGCTCATTCATAACTGGGGACATAGTAATCACTATGTCCTCAGTTATTTACAAACACTGAGTGATCAGTACTGATCACTAAGTGTTTTGCTCTGCACACCATCCTGACTGCACCGCCCCGTGTCACTGGAGCTGAGCTCTCCTCCCTGCACCACCCCCCTCGACCTCCTGAAATCTCTCTTCCCCCTGCACTGCCCTGCTCAGCCTCCTGACAGCTTCTTCGCTGGCATCAGCAGCTGGATCGGCTCTGTGTGCCCTCTGATCCTCACTGCCTCTCCCAACACATGCGGGGGAAAGCAGTGAGGGGACACAGACCAAAGTTTGCAGCCGACACCCAGTGGGGAGGAGAGAAGTTGGGGATGCACCACATTTTTGGCCATTTTTTTTTTGTACCATCAGCATTTTGCTCATAGTACCATTTTCGGCCACAATTTCGGTGCATCCCTAACATAAAGTATATCAGGTTTTATCAGGTGGCTGTCTGTGTTCATTTGTGGAAACTTCCCATCACTTTGTAAGCAGATAGACACTATGGGGGTGATTTACTAACCTAAACACACACACACACCAGGTGTGTGTGATTTTCACACAGCAAAACGTATTTATCAACCAAAAAGTCTCTAAAAGCATATTTCCACTAATGCCATATATGGAAAAATCATGCACATGATGCATATATAATGCTGCTTCACAGTTTAGACAAAAATGGTTAGCTCATGCATTTACATTCCTGCATTCATCAACGCAAGCAACACAACATAGAGCTAATTTACACAACATCACCTTGGAATTCATTCAGGGCTTTGCACAATACACCTGCTGGGTGTGTACACATTACAAAGGTGTTTAGATTCCACCCATAGATCATGCTGGGAGGGAACACACTGCAGAGGTGTATACACGTTCGTGGTGTGTTTATAAGGTTAGTAAATCAACCCCTATGTGTCCCTCCTCAGGAAGGATTTTTTTCCAATGTATGAATAAATTCACTATGAGGAGATTCTCCAGGAAAAAGATAAACTTTTTCTTTTTACAGATTGATATGATCATTCAGTGTTTTATTCTTTGTAAGAGTGTTAAATGTCCTCTGCTTTGGGGTGCATTAATTTAATGATGAACAAATGAATCTTAAATAAGAGTTGGGTATATTTACAAATAGAGACATACCTAAATTCTAACAGGGTTATTCACTAAAGGGTGAATGGCTTGGAGAAGGCAGGAGAAGTGAACAATCTAGGACAAAATACTGTAGCTGATTTAGAGAAATTCTCCAATTCAGCTCACTTTCCAGTTCAGTTAGTTTATCCTAGATTGTTCACTTCTCCTGACTTCTCCAAACTCTTCACCCTTTTGGGCAAAATTAAGAGGGAATTTGGATGGGGAGGTAGGGGTAAGAGTTGGAGTCTCAATCATTTGGCTAGCTCCATCCTTCTCACTTACTCACACATGCCAGGGCCCTTTTCTTTCCCCTTGGAACTCTCCCATCAAGCAGGTCTCAGCGAATCACATTCTTGCTTGTAGAGCCCATAAAGACTTGTCTAAGAGGTCATGAAAGGAAAGCATTGTTCCAGCTTGTGGGTTAGGTTTCATGCAGATGGAAGAGGGATCTTCTTCCATCTGCACAGGAAGAAGGATCAATCCCTTGCCACTGCCCACACCCCAGCATGCGTGCTGCATTCCTATACAATCGTGGGCAGTAAATACCAGCAGGGGGCTTGGGCTGTCCCAGGGGATAACAACCCTCAAGTATCTATTCATCGTTCAGTGTCACTTTTCCAAGAGTACTTTTGTTGTTTTGATGATCCCCATCTGCCTTATCACAAACCCACATGTATTGTCTCTTTCAGGGGGATGGAATACCTATATATTAAAGCTCTATCAGCTACAATAAATAGAAATAATGGTAATGCTATTGGCTAAAGGAGGAGTAGCTGCTTCTCTGAAGCCAGGCAACAGAGGAATTATTGAATTGAAAAAATCCCACTACAATTGACTGTATCTCCAAAATTATAACCCCAAAGCAATTAAAGAATGCCATCAGAAGTCACAATACACTAATGCGTTGCGCAGTGATGTGTGTAGGTGAAACTGTAGGCGCCTTTTGCAGTAACTTATCTATACTTAGGTGCTCCGTTGAAAATGAAAAGTGTTTACAAAGCTCAATAGCTCAGGATCAAATTTAAAGGCACACCAGAGGAATGATTTGCCAGTCCAACATCCCTCCCCCCCAGCCTGCTCTGTTCAGTTAGCAGTTCAGAGTTTCAATAAGAAAAAAGTTTGACATCGATCTGCTATGCTCGCTCTCTACGAAATACTGAATATAAATATATACATTTTTTTCTCCAATAAATATTTTATATAAATAGCCGAAAACTTTATGAACCTTTAGTTGAAAAACTTGACAAAAACTGTATCCAGATTTATATTATGACTTTATTTTTCCACCTCAACGGAGCCCTAATAATTATTTAATTGTTCTAATTTCAGGTAAACCATTTGAAAACACCATGATAGTGAATGCTGCCGTGGCCAATATCATTGTGTCCATCTTGCTGGGCCATCGCTTTAACTATGAAGATCCAGTATTTCTGAGATTGATGAGTTTAATAAATGAAAACATAAGACTAATTGGATCTCCTATGGTCGCGGTATGTTTATTTAAAGTGTTGACATGTAATGTTTAGTTATACCTTGATTCTATTATAGCATGCCCCTTTTTTTAAAGTACTAGAAAAAGTGTTTCCATTTGGGCTCAGGAGGAATCATAATCATGTATGTAATCTTTTGTTTGGCAATTAAGAACAATAGACTGTGGACAATAGACTAGAAGTGCACCAAAATGGAAATTTTAAAAACAAAACCGAAATAAAATAATTGTCAGACCGAAACCGAAAATGTTTTAGTTTCATTTTTTCAAATTTTTTAAATATTTTATTTTTATTTATTCATTTTTTATTAAATATTTTTTACATTACTTTTAGGGGCTTCGGGGGAAATATTAGGGGTTTAAATGACCCCTGATATTTCCCTTTTTAAAATAGAAAAAAAGAGATTTAGGACACAAAGTCCTCTTCTTCTGCAGCCGCAGTTATAAATGTACAGGAATCCTCTATGAATGTTCCTGTTCATTCATAACATGAGTGTGTTTACAATAACTACAACTATGAATAGACAGGAAGTGATCTCGCTCACTCCCATTCATCCATAATTGAGGATATAGTACACATACCATGTCCTCAATTATCTACAAACACTCAGAGATCACTGATAGCCGAGTGTTTGCTCTCACTTTCCTCTGACACCCTGTCACAGGAGGCTGATCGAGCGGTGTAGGGAGGGGAGCTCAGCCTCTGTGACACTGCGGCCTGTCTCCGCCCACACACCGCTCTGCTGGACTGTGATAGGAGGCTGAGCGGTGTGGGAGGAGAGACACCGGCCGCTCACAGCGCTCTCCTCACGCAGCGCTCGGCAGGCTGTCCCTTTCTCTCCTCCCCGCTGGGACACAGAGCAGCGCCCAGCGGGGTGGAAAGAAACCTGGCATGTGCCGATATATCGGCAGGAAAATTGCATTTTCGGCATTATGCCAAAAGTGCCATTTTTGGCCAATATGTTCCGGCGGCCGATATATCGGTGCATCCCTATAATAGACTGCGGCAGGGCAAATACTGAAGGCAGGGAGTATACAGCCAAACAGTGTGCAGTATGGGACATACCAAAAGCTGTGAAGAAATGTAAAGAAAGCACAGTGTATGGAAGGGAGTATTGTGGCTTTGTCACATACAGGTGAAACTCGAATAATTAGAATATCGTGCAAAGTTCATTTATTTCACTAACGCAATTTAAAAGGTGAAACTAATATATGAGATAGACTCATTACATGCAAAGCAAGATAGTTCAAGCCGTGATTTGTCATAATTGTGATGATTATGGCTTACAGCTCATGAAAACCCCAAGAACCCCAAATCCACAACCTCAAAAAAGTAGATTATTACATGCAATCAATAAAACAAGGGTTGTACATAGAACAATATCGGACCTCTGAAAAGTACAAGCATGCATATGTACTCAGTACTTGGTTTGGGCCCCTTTTGCAGCACTTACTGCAATTACTTTTGAACGATATTCTAATTATTCGAGTTTCACCTGTACAGCACAGTATACAAAGTAGAGAGGTGCATAGTATAGAATGTGCAGTACAGAGTGTACATTACTCCAAACAACACTCTGTATGAGGAGAGCATGATCGGAGTATGTATATAATGTAAAGGTATCACATACAGAATATACTGCACAATATATAGGGCGTAGGTCAGAATATACATCACAGTGTTACCCCTGGCAAGTGTTAGGGCAAGCAACAACCCCAGCACAATAATAAGCCCCAAGCACTGCAATAACCCCCCCCCCCCCCCCAGCAAAAAAATGGCCC
>NW_017308459.1:90601-98296 GCF_000935625.1 Nanorana parkeri | reverse complement strand
ACCCCCAAACACTCAAAAACCCCCCCCCCCCCTCCAGTAATACAATGGCCCCCGGCACAAAAAAAACCCCCAGCACAATAAGAAAGAGGGTGGACAGTCAGGGAGTAGTTGGGAGAGGGAGAACAGAGAGATGGGGGAAGAGAAAGAGATCACAGAAGGAGGTTGAGGGGGAAGTTGACAGAGTCACTACAGTGAGACTTCAAACTAGCCCCATACCTCAAGATGCTACAAGACCAGTGGCGTCACAAGGGGGGTGCGGGAGGTGCGGCCCGCACCTGGGTGACACCAAAATGATTGACAGTCATTTTGGTGTCACCCCCTCTAAAAAGTCGGGCACTTGGTCATGGACTGAGAGCCCAACAGTGTCAGGAGAGGGGAGGGGACCTGGCGGCATACCTTATCCAACCGGGTGAACGGCCCCTCCCATTTCTGTGGTGCGTACATCACCAAAATGGCTGCCGGCAGGCGTCAATCAGATGAGCGTGCATGCATGATGACTTAATCGCGCACGCGCATGACATCACGGCGGGGTGACACCCGGCCTCGGGGAGCCCCGGTACAAGACCCCAAAGACAGACCCGGAGCCTACAGACTGAGTGTGCACAGCCTGGAAATAGAATCAGGGTGGCACAGACAGACCTACAAGCCCCCAGAACTTAGACTATTCCAGTGGTGTTATACATGCTGTTATACAGGAAATTAAAAGAGGTGGATATCAAGTCAAATCCAAGTCCATCCACTGCTTGAAATAAATTGTAATGGAATTATGTGGGAGCTAATTTCATTGGTGTATTTGATATTTACCTATTAGCTTCAAAGTCACTGATTTTCTTCTTTTTTTTCTCTGTTTTGTTCCAACATTTCTGCTTTTATTATTGGTCTCCTCCAGCTCTACAATACCTTTCATTACGTAATGAGCTGGCTACCAGGAAGTCACAAAACTGTGATAAAAAATAACAAGGAGATGCGTCAGTTCCTTACAGGAACCTTCACAAAGTACAAGGATCAGCTGGATATTAATGACCAAAGAAATCTAATTGATGCCTTCCTTGTCAAGCAGAAAGAGGTTAACCATTTATGTTATGTGGTTGTTCTAGAGCAGTGGTTCTCAACCTGTGTAACCTCAGGACCCACATTTGTCCTTGGTCAATAAGTCGTGACCCAAAACGCACAGCATTGTGGTACCGCGCATTCCAGTGTGGGCGATTGAACTGTGGGCGGGAGGTGGTGATGAATGGCAACGCAATATACCTTCGGAACCAGAATGCGTAGTAGGTGTGATTGCGTGCTATAGTGCGTTAATGGCACAGTACTGTTCGATTATTACACTGTACTAGTATGAACGGGCCCTCAAAAACACTGACAGACACACACAACCACCATCTTACACACATATACATAATCCCAAAATAATTAATGGAAATTAGAAACTAGAAAAGTGGAAGGCACGCAGCGACCCACTAAAAATGGGTTGCAACCCACTTTTGGGTCACGACCCACCAGTTGAGAACCAAGGTTCTAAATGATATACAGTGCAATGTACCAGTGCATGTAGATCTGCAAACATCATGGAGTCAATGGGGAAGGCAAAATGAAGATGTTTTTTGTGTAATGGGTTTAGATAGCTTGAGGGTTACAGGAGGTACTTTCTGCTGTCCTGGTCCAGTTGTTGTGCTAAAAAATAGCTCCTCATTTGTCTTATTATTTTATGTTTTTTTCTCCTGCTGGGGATCCCTCAAGTGATAACTAGAGATCTATATAGAGGAATCAGGACCTCCTTCCTCCTGCTGGAGATCCCTCTAGTGATAACTAGAGATCTATATAGAGGAATCAGGACCTCCTTCCTCCTGCTGGAGATCCCTCTAGTGATAACTAGAGATCTATATAGAGGAATCAGGACCTCCTTCCTCCTGCTGGAGATCCCTCTAGTGATAACTAGAGATCTATATAGAGGAATCAGGACCTCCTTCCTCCTGCTGGAGATCCCTCTAGTGATAACTAGAGATCTATATAGAGGAATCAGGACCTCCTTCCTCCTGCTGGAGATCCCTCTAGTGATAACTAGAGATCTATATAGAGGAATCAGGACCTCCTTCCTCCTGCTGGAGATCCCTCTAGTGATAACTAGAGATCTATATAGAGGAATCAGGACCTCCTTCCTCCTGCTGGAGATCCCTCTAGTGATAACTAGAGATCTATATAGAGGAATCAGGACCTCCTTCCTCCTGCTGGGGATCCCTCTAGTGACCCCTCTAGTGATAACTAGAGATCTATATAGAGGCATCAGGACCTCTTTCCTCCTGCTGGAGATCCCTCTAGTAATAACTGTGATTCTAATGCTGAAACAATTATGTGGCGCAGTGACTATAAAGTAAAAAGCTGCCTCTTTGCCTCTGCTACCATGAAGGAACAGCTTCATTCTTTTTTTTTTTCCAGGAGAAGGCTGACTCTCCTACATACTTCCATAATGAAAATTTAACATCCCTCATTACCAACCTGTTTACTGCTGGAATGGAAACTACCTCAACGACTTTGAGATGGGGGCTTCTGCTAATGATGAAATATCCAGAGACTCAAAGTAAGAACACTGGTGATTTTTTTTCATAATGCTGTCAGTCCAACTTAATGTGATATCTCTTTTATAGGTGATATAGTCTGGTCGGTGAAGCCCCCTCTGGATTTTATAAAGATATAAAACATTAGTTGAATAACAGTTAAACAAATAAAATTAACCTAAAACATCACCTAGAGAAGGGACATGCATATCATGGCCAATTAGAGCACTAAAAAATTCCTTTACTGTAAACCATATAAGCAGTGCAAGTTCACCCAGCCATAGCTGGATATGTTTCTTTGCAATAAATACAATCCATCTACTAGCCATATAAACTAACCCAATGTTTTGCATATTGGATTCTTTTTTATCATCATGTGTTTATTCATAGAGATTTTTCAAGTCCACTGTCTATTATATGTTACCATGAGACTAGCAGTCAGAGGCAGCAGTACCTTAGATGATCTCACACCACAGATATACAGCTATGAGCAGGGCCGGATTTACTCTCTCTGCTGCCACAAGGCCAGTCCCCCCCCAATGGAGAATGGCAGACCTGCAAGGATCACCGAGATCACTTGTACAAAACAAGCGGCGGCTTCCCCTTTGTACATTTAGCTCTGCTTGCCCAAAGCAAGGCTAAAGGTAGAAAATAACTAACCGCCTGGTGCCTGGAACTGCATGTCCTGGGCATTGGGAGATAGGAATTCCACACCCCTGCTGCCCCTCTACTCCCCTCTGCCCCTCTACTCCCTGCTACCCCTCTACTCCCTGCTACCCCTCTACTCCCCGCTGCCCCTCTAATCCCCGCTGCCCCTCTACTCCCTGCTGCCCCAAGGACGGGCCTTGGTTGGCCTTGTGGGAAATCCGGCACTGGCTATGAGGCTATACTGTATGCAAAGGAGTGCCTAGGCACAGGAAGTGCATAGCTGTATATCTGATGGGTGGAAGCTGTATGTTTGTAGTGTGAGAAATTCCAAACAAAATGAAAATCTTCAGTATACATCTTAGGTACAAATAACATTCATTTTGTCAGTTCACTTTAAGACAAAATTTAATGTTTGAAACCGGCTGTTGAAGCTATCACAGACAGTAAGTAAAAGCCCATATGTGGGAAACAAAAAAAGTACCCTTGCAAGTAGGCAATGGTCAACTGCAGACATGCTTACTAGGGATGCACTGATATCGGTTTTTCGGTATCGAGTACGAGTACCAATACTTTGCTCTTGGTACTCACCAATACCGAGTACCGATACCGGTGCTTTCACTGGCATGGAGCTGACTTCCCGAGCAATCAGGAAGCCAGGAGGTGGGTCATTACTCGCTGCTCAGCTTCCTGATCACACAGGAAGCTGGCCCCATGTTCCCCTACGGCACTGCAGGTCAGAGGAAATCTTCCTCAGACCGGAAGTTCCGGTATCAGGGAAGGTATCGGAGCATTTGGGCGACTATGAGTATTCACCCAGATACTTGGTATCGGCACTGATACTAGTATCGGTATATTCCTAATACTTACCCTATTCCAATTTCCACCAGCTCACCCTGGGCAGCTAGGCTGGTCCAGGCAGCCTCTTTTTTCTTGGGCTCCACTGACATCATCATGTCTAATGCAAGTTCCGTAGACCTACAATGGACACGAGGATGACGAGGGATACTTCACCAATCCGGAGTGAAGGAGAAGAAGAGGTAAGCGCTGACTGGCGAGGCAGCAGGGTTCAGGTAAGATAATCTGCTTTAGTCCAGCCCTCAGACAAAAAAAAGAGCACCTAACCCTTGCAATGCGGGGGTAGTTCAACTGCATGGGTGTAATGATCCGTGCAAACTCTGCGGGAGGTATAGGATCACAACTGCGGAGGTAAGCGTGAATGGTTCAGTTGAAGGGTTCACTGTCACACTTTAGTGTAGTGAGTGAAGTCGGAACCCCTTACACATCATATACCATTCTGATTGCAGGAGGAATTAAATGGTAGAGGTGAATTCCCACAACCCTCAATTCTACAGCATTGGGGCCTGTTGGGAATTGTAGTTCTCTCCCCAAGTTTACTTCACTAGGGAGGTCAAAGAGACAGTAACTCTATTGCATATAGTATTTAAGACAGTCCAGAGGAGAGGGTAAGGCAGTTTTAGATAAGAGAGTTTAGTGTGCATTCACTACCCCTAACCTTGATGTCAGTAGGTGCATACAACTCGGCAATTGATTACAGCATGTGGTAATGGCTACTTGCTGTTAGGTGGGAAGTCCATTCACAGGATGGGAGGCTGTATCCAGGCTGCCAGAATCCAAGGGGTAGATGTGGAGGTCCAGGCTGAATCCAGGCTGCCAGAATGCAAGGGGTAGATGTGGAGGTCCAAGAGGGGTTAGCAGGATACCCAGAGAGCGGTACAGTTTAGGGTCCTAAGTAGCTTGCTCGACGTACTACTTTGCTAGAACGTCGAGCAAGTGAAAGCCTACGGTTTAAATAGGCAGAGCAGGTGATTGGGGGGGCGGAGTCGGAGACGAGACCCGACCCGAGCGTCTCCTAGCAACGGGACGCCGCTGGGCCGGGCTCGCCGCGTCATCACGCCGACTCAGCTGTTCGGCAGAAGGAGGAGTGGAGCGCGGAGGAACGCCCGCCCGTCGCCCGGCAACAGGACGCTGTTGACGGGACCGTCCCTGCCATGTTCTTGGGCTACGGAGCGGGGTCCGATCCTGACAATGGGTAACATATTTTTTTTTGCTCAGAGAAGGACTTTAAATCATATATTTATTGTTCAATCTGGCAAAAGACAAGCTTTAGTTACCTGTAAATAATAAATCAAGGCAACTGGACTTGTTGTATTTTTTTAAGATGTTTTGCTGGTCATCCGACTAGCTTTCTCAATTCAGAATTACAAGTAATCAGGTGTAGGTATTTTTAATTTTGGATTTGTTATTTAGATCAAAAATACAGAATTTTAGTGCCCTTGGCTACAAAGGAGGCAATCAACCATTACACATACTATTGTAGTTCTATTCCAAAGTACCTTATCGTCCATGAAACTATGCAAACCTGACCTGACATTATATACGATCATGATCTGACATTAAATACCATAACAAGTAGTCTTTTTTTTGGCTCCATTTGTTCTTTAACTGCACATTTTTGTTTTATTTCTATTGCTGACTGCAGGGAATGTCCAGGATGAAATAGATAAGGTCATTGGATCTGTTGTTCCTCAGACTGAGCACCGGAAGGAGATGCCATATACAGATGCCGTTATACATGAAATTCAGCGGTTTTCCAACATAATACCGACTAACATTCCTCACGCCACTACACAGGATGTTACTTTTAGAGGCCACTTTTTACCAAAAGTAAGCCGTGCAATATTTGTTCTGTATTGTCTTCCGTTCTTACAAAGTCTGATGCCTGAGTTAATTTTCAGCTTGAATGCCAACATAGGGATGTGTTCCCTAATATCCTTGCAGCATTTGTGTTTTGGTATTTTTGTAAAGCCACTTGAAGAATACTGTGCCCAGGTACAAACTGTAGTATATAATCTGCTATACATTGTTGAGAAGGCTCTTTTGCTCTATGCCGAGTGTGTGATACTGAGAGTTCTGTCTGTCTTGTCAACTGGGCAACCCCTGGTCATTGTTTAATCAGTGAGTTGGATCAATCTTTAACAAAACTGAAGGTCACTGTTCTGGAAAGGCCTTTTGGTTGCCCTTCCTCATTAAGGTAATGTCCTTTGTAAGACCTCCCCACCAGGGAGAGGTTTTGCTGGTAAAAGTTCCCCTGGTGTGCCAGTGGAACTGGCACATTAGTTCTACTGATGTGGAACTAAAACTGTCAGTAGAACTGAAACTGACATTTTTTCAATGCCCTTCACCCGTAGGGCATTAAAAAATGCCCTAGGGCTGATGCCTCTATAGCCCTGGCCTAGAGGGTGTGACACTCTTGCAGGCTGTCTGCCTAAAGGGACATGTGAAAGAAAACTGTGTGCCTGAAAATTGTTCTGTGCTAGAGTCAAAAAAGCTGGAAGGTAGTAGCAGGAGAACCTACTGTTTTCTGGATGCACTGCTCTTGTGGTAGCTGGTTGGTCCCAGATGCTGAGAACCACCCAGAAACTGCTAGCCAGAGAAGCCGGATCGTGTTGGGTAATCTCAAATGTCCCTTTTTAGAAAAATTTTAAACCAACTCACTATTTACTACCACCATAAAAATGGACAGACCTGCCATACAAAGCACATAATTCAGGGTACCCACACATGTAACACACACAGTATAAGCATTCTTCTTCTGGAAATTTGGTAAGATGTCACGTTCCTCCCTTCCACTCCTATTGTAATCCTATGGTGAAGGACTAGGACTATGACATGACCAGCAATCAGAGGCTGTCCACGGAAACCTTTCTCGAACCCTCATTACATGTGAAATGTGAATTTTAAAGTTTATCAGGCCTGTTAATAAATGTTTTAACAAACCTTTCACCCGAAATTCACACATTATTCTAATGCTATTCAATTAGAAAATGTGTGAACCCTGAACGAAAGTTGTGTGAATCATGTGTGGAAACAAATTTATAAATGGACCCCTATGTGTAGCCAAGGTTTTTCTTTTCAGTTGTGCATGAGTGGGAAAGGATTAGAACCTTTGTCAAGTTGTTAATGCTGTCCGAGGCACCTCTGTTTGTGCTAGTGACCATTGCCACCAGGACAGAAAGTGAGAAAAAATACTAGTTGAGTTGCTACTGGAAGAGCAGTAGAAGGAAACTCTTCCAAAGTGTACACTTGCTCCATAGACAACTGTCTAAGGGATTTTCCGTATTTTGAAGAGGTTTGCTCTTACTTTCTATTATGAATATAATATAGGAAGATAAGGTTAATCTCCCATTTAGACACAGTCAACCAAACAAAAAAAGTAAAAAATCTGAAACAAAAAAACGTTGGGTTTACATATGCTTTATGTTAGGTCCACTTTAAAACATAACATGGGCAATCCTCAGAAGGCATGGAGAGAGATCCCTGATAAGAAAATATTTTAGGTAATTAGTTCTTTAGAGAGTCTGTGGTATGTATTAGGGATGCACCGATACTTTTCAGATACCAGTGCCGATACTTGGCATTTTCATGAGAACTACCAGGGTTGCAGCGGTCGCAGCTGGGACCTGGCTCTGCC
>NW_017308459.1:77732-90225 GCF_000935625.1 Nanorana parkeri | reverse complement strand
CCCCCCCCCCCCCCCCCCCCCCACTGTCCTGAAATCATTAGTCTGTATTGTTTTAGAAAAGCTGTCACATGACATTACACAAAAATGTATCAGTACTTGTATCTGTGAGTACTTGAGCAAGTATCAGTACTTGTACTTGCAAAACTGTTATCGGTGCATCCCATTATTTATATTTATAAAAACAAAATCATTGCGCAAATCTCACGTTTCATTCACTCCCATCGCACACATCAGCAGAATGCTTCTACCCAAATCTTCAAAAGACTTCTAGCCTCCTCTCCGCCCAAGCTATCCCTATCCAACCTATACCTCTCGTTCCGTGACATTCACCAACAGCCAGACCAATACACTCCCACATTTGTCCACCTGTGGGCCCAATTGATAGGATGCCCAGTAGATGACACTTTTGATAGTATTCTACGTGTGTGGCAACACGTCAGGAATAATATAATTAGTGAATCGTGGCGAGAGACACAATTCAAACTACTTCACCGTGCCTACTACGCTTTCAACTTCGTTCCTGTCTCTTCAACACCAGACTGGATACAACATTGCCCTAAGTGTGACATCCATCACCTGGACTTTATTCACTTGATCTGGTCCTGTCCACGGATAAGTTCCCTATGGCGCGATGTAATTGACTACATGAACTCTATGTCAAGATTAACCAGGGAACCCCACTCTGCCTCCTACATGATATACCTCATGGGCTTGCTTCTCCTGTTCCTTCCATCTCACGCTGGGAACACCTGTGACTGTTGGCCTCTAAAAAGATTATCCTCACTAACTGGCTATTGCCAAAAGTCCCTACGACGGAGGACCTACAATCCACTCTACACAAGCTTATGCTTCTCGACAAGGCAGACAAGCACAACGAGGAGAAGCGCATAGAACGTTTTTTCTCCACATGGTCTTCCTTCCTTACTGTGACCCTCCCCCCCGACCAACTCCAAAGTATCATGCGGTGCTTTCAAAACTCCAAATGGTACCTTACAGCCAGAATCTCAAATTCCCTAGGGGGATTGGACGTACTCTAGACCCACCGAGGCAAAAACTAATCTACATTCCCTGTAGGGGAATCGTCCCCATGGTAGCCACTCATTGACACACCCACTACTTTCTTCACAACACCCCGACATTGGACCCCTTGACGGCCAACCTGTCCCACATTTTCCTGGTAGATTCCGAATAATGATATAGTCGCTATAGTTGCTAAGGAGGGTATTGGCAGCACAGTTTACCCTCTCTGCTCCTACTCCATGACGCACCAAAGTATCTTTTCTTTCCTTTCCTTTTCTGTTTAGGATGTTCAACATTAAGCATTAAGTATTAAGATTTAGCTTAGTTGTTAGAAATGTTACTGTGGATCCATGCTACTGATTCAAGATTAACCAGGGAACCCCACTCTGCCTCCTACATGATATACCTCATGGGCTTGCTTCTCCTGTTCCTTCCATCTCACGCTGGGAACACCTGTGACTGTTGGCCTCTAAAAAGATTATCCTCACTAACTGGCTATTGCCAAAAGTCCCTACGACGGAGGACCTACAATCCACTCTACACAAGCTTATGCTTCTCGACAAGGCAGACAAGCACAACGAGGAGAAGCGCATAGAACGTTTTTTCTCCACATGGTCTTCCTTCCTTACTGTGACCCTCCCCCCCGACCAACTCCAAAGTATCATGCGGTGCTTTCAAAACTCCAAATGGTACCTTACAGCCAGAATCTCAAATTCCCTAGGGGGATTGGACGTACTCTAGACCCACCGAGGCAAAAACTAATCTACATTCCCTGTAGGGGAATCGTCCCCATGGTAGCCACTCATTGACACACCCACTACTTTCTTCACAACACCCCGACATTGGACCCCTTGACGGCCAACCTGTCCCACATTTTCCTGGTAGATTCCGAATAATGATATAGTCGCTATAGTTGCTAAGGAGGGTATTGGCAGCACAGTTTACCCTCTCTGCTCCTACTCCATGACGCACCAAAGTATCTTTTCTTTCCTTTCCTTTTCTGTTTAGGATGTTCAACATTAAGCATTAAGTATTAAGATTTAGCTTAGTTGTTAGAAATGTTACTGTGGATCCATGCTACTGATGGAGATGAATGCCTTGTATAATACCTCCTGACTACATGATTAGCCTGCTTCTGTTCATAAGATCCTATGGGGCACATGTACCTCTGTTGTTATAACATAGCTCCTCTTGTAACTCTTTATTCATCCTGTAGTGCATCCTTTGAAATACCAATAAAAATTACATGCGCAAAAAAAAAAAAAAAAACATACATTAAAACAGAGATGTACAAATCCCAGGAGCTCCGCGTGCTCCTTACAAATGACAGCGGCCTCCCTAACTTTTTAAATTTTTCTCTAGTCTAGTCTTGGAGCTGAAAAAGTATCTGTACTTGTACCGAGTACGGTACTTGGTATTGGTGCATCCCTAGTATGTATACAAGCTGCCCGGAACTGACTTTAATTCCTTATTGTACAGGGGACGTATGTGATCCCATTGCTGGCATCTGTACTTCAAGATAAGAATCACTTTGAGAGACCGGACGAGTTCTACCCACAACATTTTCTTGGTTCAGAGGGAAATTTCTTGAAAAAAGAAGCATTTCTGGCATTTTCAGCAGGTAATCTAATGTCAAATAACATAACAAGCCCTTTTATTACCTACATTACCAGTAGATCCAATCCATCTCCTTTTAAACCCCTTAACTATCCTGGTTAAGTCTTAAAAAAATCAAAAACGTTCACACTATCACTCACTGCAACTGAATCCCATTCCTAATCTTCAAAGCCCATCTCTGGGCAAACAAAAAAGTACCCTTGCAGTGGGGTTACCTCCAGACTCCTAGGGTTGAGTGCTTGTTTATAATTGTTTGTGTCTAGGGGCTGGAGTAAAGCAGATTTACTTACCTGATCCCCAGTCCCACTGGTTCCCTCAGGTCTGCTAGACCAGTTCCTGCAGCTTGCTCAGTGGTCTGGGAACCGGTGAAGCCATCATGTCTAATGCAGGTTCCCTAATGTGAGGATGCCCAAGGACATCCCACCAGCTGGAGTGGATAGGGAGAAGGGGAGAGCACTGACCATTGTGGGAATGGGGACTAGATAAGTAAATCTCCTTATACAGGCAGCTAGACCTTGGGGAGAAGCCCCACTGCAAGGGTACTTTTTTGTTTGCCCAGATATGGGCTTTAGGGCCCATTCACATATGTCATGCACACATCAAGATACAGTTTCAATATCCGCTTTTAATAAAGGAAGCTGAAGTGTAGAACAGCAGAATCTGTTTTTGATAGCCCCGCCACCCAAGATCTACAAGGTTAGATCACTGAAAGGAGCATGGCTGGGGTTCTTCTAAATTTCCCATTCACACTCTGAGGTGCGTTTTTTAATTGAGTCTATGTACTTTAACTTGCAAATTACCCATTTATTCCTGATGGGTCCTCAAAGAGCATCTATCTACCAAAAAACGCACTTGACCCTTTTTTTCCCCAATAACATTTTAATGTAGCACGTGTGTTTATACCTTAAAGGTGCATTTTTTTTCTTTTAGGTAAGAGAAGCTGCGCCGGGGAGAACTTGGCTAAAATGGAACTCTTCCTCTTCTTCACCACATTGCTGCAAAACTTCACCTTCAAGGCTCCTCCCGGGGCAGAGCTAGACCTCACCCCTGCAGTTGGATTCACAACTCCTCCAATGATCCATGACATTTGTGCTGTGCCTCGCAACTGATAAGAAAGGAGAATACACGCAACATGTAGAGGTGTGACTGGGAACCACAAAATGCCTCGAAAAATTCAGAAAGAAACGGTTTACACTTTAGAGCTATAAACTTTTTTTAAAGACCTTTATGTAGTAAATAGCAAAATGCGGCGGATTAATATAGAAGAAGGTTCAATATGACAGCAGATGTTAAAATATATACTTTGTGCATTTCTGACTATGAACACATTAGTGTACTGTATAAGTACTTACTTTAAGTGACACTAAACTCCGGAGTTAAATCTTAAAAATGCATTCAAGTACCGTAACGATGAACAACAATGTATCTTATTTATGTATCACTCGGCTGTAGATCCTCTAATCATCTCTGAATTGGTGCCGACACTGTCCTTCCTTCTGGAGGGGGGCTACTTTTGTTCCCCATGGTCCCCGTGTGTGTTGTAAAATAGTCACCACTCCAAGCTCACTCCCGGGATGGACTACAATCTCAATACAAATTAGTAAACTAAGCACGAGATTGTAGTTCATCACCGGAGCGAGCTTGGAGCTGTGACTACTTTACAACACACACAGGGACCATGGGGAACCAAAGTAGCCCCCCTCCAGAAGGAAGGACAGTGTCAGCACCAATGCAGAGATGATTGGAGGATCTACAGCCAAGGGATACACAAATAAGATACATTTTTATTAATAGTTAAGGTACTTGAATGTATTTTAAACATTCAACTCCTGAGTCTAACGTCACTATAACATGCTACATATTTGCTCACGATCATCAACTGTGAACACGCAAAGCCGGAGACAATAGGACTTAAAAAGTAATCACAACAGACAGTCTATGTAAAGCTCTCCTGGCAAGAGTCCTGTCTGTAATTCTGCAAAAAAAAACATCCACCAGAAAATCTCATCGATCTAATGTTTCTTTTCTTTGTGGAGTAGTAAAACAAGGTCCAAAATGCAACTACAGGACTAGAGGCTAAGGGTCATCCTGGTCTGATGTTTGATGTACTCTCTGTTGGTAAATATTTAAATGAGTAAAGACCTGAAAATCTTTAATCTGAATGATGATCCTGCAAATAAAACTGGACTGAGATAAATGACAAAAACACATCGGTGCTTTCTTGTGCATTAGACATCCAACCGACCCGAGTACAAATTATCCTGGTAAAAGAATGCGGCAAGGAAGCCTATATACAGCTCACCTGGCAATAGTCCTGACTCTAATTCTGCAAAAAGTCCCTAAACCCTTCTATATAAAAAACACAAAAAACACTCATTCCATTCTTCTTTTTTATATGATTTACTGCAGGAGCATTTTTTTGCACAAATGTAAAAATCTGCATTTTGGCTAGAAAATTAGTTAACACACCAAAAAATGATATATTTCCTGAAGGAACAGGCCTGTGTTATAAAAAAGAAAGTAGCTGCAATTTTTTATATTCATCTGATTATCCACTTTTCCATATCCAATCTCCACTAAACAGCCATAACATTATATTCTCCCAAATTATATTGAGTAGGTCCCCCTTTGGCAACCAAAACAGCCCTGATCCATCAAGGAATGGACTCTACTAGACCTCTGAAGGTATGCTGTGGTATCTGGCACTAAGCTGTCAGTAGCAGATATTTTAAGTCCTGTGAGTTGCAAGGTGAAGCCTCCTTCGCTCCCCACAGGCAAAAGTGAGCCTTGGCCGCCCATGACTCTGATGCCGGTTCAACAGTTTTCCTTCCTTGGACCACTTTTGGTAGGTCCTGACCGCAGCAGACTGGGAACATCCAACAAGAGCTGCAGTTTTGGAGTTGCTCTGACCCAGTCACCTAGACATCACAATTTGACCCTTGTCAAAGTCACTCAAATCCTTTCACTTGTCCATTTTTTCTGCTTCCAACACATCAACTTCAGGGACAAAATGTTCACTTGATGCATAATATATCCCCCCCCTCCCCCACTTCCAGGTGTCATTGTAATATATCCCCCCCACTTCCAGGTGTCATTGTAATATATCCCCCCACTTCCAGGTGCCATTGTAATCTATGCCCCCACTTCCAGGTGTCATTGTAATATATCCCCCCACTTCCAGGTGTCATTGTAATATATCCCCCCCACTTCCAGGTGTCATTGTAATATATCCCCCCCTCTTCCAGGTGTCATTGTAATATATCTCCCTTCCCCTACACTTTGAGGTGTCATTGTAATATATCCTCTCCACTTCCAGGTGCCATTGTAGCCAGATGATCAATGTTATACTCTTTAACTCACAGTGGTGACAATGTTATTGTTGATCTGTGTGTATTTTCAGTAACAAAATATATCAAAATTAATTTTAGTGCACAAAAACACGAAAATCTTTTACTTTTTTTGTAAAAAATAAAAGATGAGGTTATGTTGAGTAAGTAGTTACCAAGCCTCAAAGATACAGTATGTGTGCCTGTAAAATGGAACAAGGTCGGGTTCTTTTTAATTTTAATGATCTAAATAAAAAATATAGTAATGTTGCTGCAATTGCTGATGATGTCATATAGGGTTGCACAGATACCAAGTACAGTACTCGGTACAAGTACGAGTACATGTACAGATACTTTTGAGCTCCAAGACTAGACTAGAGAAAAATTCAAAAATTAGGAGGCAGCTGTCATTTGTAAGGAGCACACGGAGCTCCAGTGATTTGTACATCTCTGTTTTAATGTAGGATTTAGTTTTTATAAATATAAATAAAGGGATGCACAGATACCAGTTTTGCGAGTACGAGTACTGATACATTTTTGTTTAGTGTCATGTGACAGTTTTTCTAAAACAATACAGACTAATGATTTCAGGACAGTGGTGGAGTGCCAGAGCCAGGTCCCAGCTGCAACCGCTGCAACCCTGGTAGTTCTCATGAAAATGCCAAGTATCTGCACTGGTACTCGAAAAGTATCTGTGCATCCCTAATGTCATACATTGTAAAATGCAAAGGATTGCACCTAAGCTGTTGGAAGAGCAATGTTCCCAAGACATCATACATAAGACAGCTCAGCAAAACAAAGGTGGACAAGGACTTGGAAATAGAGGCTAACAATAAACGTAGCAGCATCACTCAAAGCCAAACCACAGCTATAAAAGTACATAAAATCTTGGGATTTATGAAAATAAAAATAAAAAACATTATCCTACTATAGCATTGCCTCTGTATTAATTACTTGTAAAGCCACATGGAGAATACGGGGTTTAGGGGAACACATAGGGACTGAGTTATAAATCATCTACCCAGCCATAGGTTGAGCAAATGCTAATCACACGGCATTCCCACCACACTTAAGCACCAGAGATGGTTGATCCAGGGAATATCCGATTGCCTTGTGGGATCAGGTAGGAATGTTTTTCCTCTGTTGGATGGTGGGGGGGGGGGGGGGTTGCCTTCCTCTGGATCAACAGTGGGTAATTGTGGGCATAGCGTTCGGTTTTAGATTTTTTTTTTTTCATATCTCTATAGGTTGAACTCTATGTCTTTTTCCAAACTAACTATGTAGATGGAGCTGAGGAGAATTCCTATGCTCCTTCGCTCCATATAGTAGTGGGAGTGCCCTGCGAATGGCATTCACCCAGCGTACGGCTGAGCGGAAATTTTATAAATGAGCCTTATATTAAAAAAGGACAAATTTTGTAAAACATCTTAGTGGTGACTTAACTGACATAGTAACATGTCCAAGGCCAGTATAGAGATTAGACAAATTCACTTTTTTTTATCTAAAGGGCTGTATAAAGGACAAGGGAAAGCAGCATGTGTAAGGAAGAGTTAACACTCAGTTTAGAAAGGGCTTCTTTACAATAAACAAGGATAGACCTGGAATGTCAACAAAGAAAATGGAATTTGAAAAACGATTTGGTCACTTTCTTGCAAGTAATAAAAAATTCTAAGATGAGATCATCCTAAAATATTATTAATAATAAGAAAACACTTTTGATAAAGCGAATTGATTTGCCTTTCCTTGGGGGCATGGAAAGAATATTTTTTTCTTCCAATTTGGGGCAACAGGTGCCCAGACGGGTTTTCTTTTGTCTTTCTCTGGACCAAAATTGCCGGAGTTGAGGGTGAATTTGATGGGGCTGAAAGGGTAAACCTGATGGGTATAAGTGTTTTTTTTTACCTTATTAACCGTGTTATGATTTTCAAATTTCCACATCAGATCAATTTGATTTTCTTTTCCTATTGCTTGGTTAAAGGGGTCTGGAATGCTGAAAAAAATTCAGGAGGTAAATATAGATGATTGTACACTGTAGATGGCCCACATTTATGTAAACATGAAAGCAGACCTGCACCCATCAAAAGAACGTTCTCCTTTTTCCTCCCCTCACTCATACACAAAAGCAGAATGTTTTATCATTTGGGGAAATGTTTAGTTTCTTTTTTTTTCTGCTGCAGCTCAATATTTCCAGCTTTCCTCCCTAGGTGAGACTGACATAAAAACCCTGATGCCTCGTAGAACATTCACATCACATATCCCAAGAGGCAGTGTTTTACTGAGGGGCGCATGCATGTTTGTGAGATCCACAAATGTATAGACATAACATTAGTCTCCCCCGGTATTTAGGACCTGACAGAGACCCACAGCATGTCTGCATATGCACAGAGGACCTAGATACCCAAAACCAATGCCATGTGTACATGTAAAAAGGAACAGGAATCCTCCACACGTGCGCAGACACGTGAAGGTCTTGTTGCCGAATGTCCTAATAGCAGGAAACAGTGCTGCGAGTGACTGCGGATGGCGCCGCTTGTTGCATGAATCAATTGTAAGAATGTCAACAGCATTCCAGAAGTCCTTACAGGATAATCAAGTGTTCATTTATGAAGAACCATGTCAAATGAATACAAGCGCTTTCAGGGCCATGAAGGGTCCCTTCATCAGGCTTAACATTGAGTCAAACCAGACATGGCTTGGGTCTGTGCCAGGTCCAAAGAACCTATAAACATCTGCGACACAACTGCAGCATGGTAGAGGAGCATTGGGAGGAGAATTTTGACAGGCTGAAGTTCCTCTTTTAGGGCCTATTCACACCACAATGTAGAGCACTGCAACACGTGTTTTCATTCATTGTGCATTGAATACCTTTTTATGGCATTTAATTGGGGTCACAAGACTACTTTTATTGTATCAGGGCACAGAGCTTTGAGGGCTGTTGGGAAAACTCTTCCGTTGCTTTCATGTACATTACAATCCCTTACCTGCACTTGCTCTTCCTGCAGTGTACACCTTGTAGTACCCTCAATGGTACTTGTGGAGCCACTGCCAATCGAAGACCTACGGTGGGCCAGGTGGCGTGGCTGTCTATGATGGACCACCATACGTAATATTGCTGGAGTATACAACTCTACCATGAGAATTAGAACCTGTGCTTAGCATTGTTACCACTTAGACAGAAGTAGAACATGTTGGCAGGATCAACAGGTATGTGCACCCATTCTAAAGAAAAATATCAGAAGAAAGATATACAATTATAGTGCGCATAGCAACAGCAAGCATTTCAACTTCGCTTATTTGATGGATTTACAAACACTGTAAGTGTGATAAAGTAAATGATACACAGCAGGAACTGCAGACATAGAACAATGGATTTGCTTAAACTGGCCGCAATATTGCTCGTAGTTTTGGCCGAGCAGTGTTAGGGGCGTGTCTCGCACTCCTATGAATGTTGCTGTCTCACAGCTCCTCCTGGTGGTTGCTTGCTGCCATTGGACCATTGATAGACTATCTTGTCAGCTGTGGGCTAATGACTCCGACCCCATGCCCTCAGCACTTTTCCATGACTACTTCATCAACTGTGAGCTATTGAGCCCAACTAACGAGCTAACGAGCCCAGGTTTGGAATTGGCTAGTGGCACTTTATTTAGGCATCACAAGCAGTGGGCCCAGAGCCTGTGATAGCTCTATCTTCATGAGCCTGTATTCCGTGTCTGAATGTTGTCGGTTCCAGATGTAGTTTTTCAAACCATGCCTTCAACCCAAGCTTTTACCAAGAGCAATTTTGGAATTGACCAGCAATGCCAGTCTACACTAATCTCATAAGATGCATTTTAGGCAGTAGTCACACCACTTACATTGTGCTTAGCATGAGTTGATGCGTTTCACATGCACATTTGTTGATGTGTAATGTGTTGGTTATGTGTTTAGATGACGCACTGAGATCCTGAGGAATGCTGAATTAAGTTTTACTTCCTTAGAAAAACATTACATGTATATGTTCAGCATTGTGAAGGAAACAGGGAGAGAAAAAAAAACTTCCTGTGTATCATAGATAAGCATGCACATAGAGACTAACATTGCACTAGACCGCCACCTACAGCTCAAAAGACAAATTACAGATAGTAATACAATCAGTATATGCTGGTGCATTTCCAACACAATGACGTGTTTTATTATTAATGCATTGCATTAGTCAGCTTTTTTTTTTTTTTTGGTAAACAGCCAGAGCCTAAATACTTCCTGACTTCCGGTTCCGGCGCCTGATGTAGCGGCTGCACGGAAAAGAGCTCCTGCACTGCCAGATTTAAACGGCATATAAAACCCTTCTCGGCCGCTTGTAAACGCCCCCTGTCCTGGGAGAAGTGACTGGGAACTGATACTGAGCTGCCCATGGATAAGTATCTGGCAAAAAAACGCATCGGACCGCGTAACAAAAATACGCCGACGAGACCTAGGAGGCCTCAATCATCTCCCAAGATGGCCGCCACACAGGCTCTGCCATATGCAAGCCCGTCATCTGAAGATGACCGCCCGCTTCTTTCTGAACATGGCATGATCGCGGCTGAAGTCGCCAAACTCCTTCGCCCTACCATCCAGGAAGCGGTGACCAAGGGGGTGAATAAAGGCATCCAAACCCTGCTCTCGGAACTACTCCAGCAGGCACAGCGGCTCTCTGAGGCGGAAACTCGAATTGCTCAGCTGGAGGAGGGGAGCGAATCCACGGCCACCCAGCTGGATTCTGCCCAACGTTCCATACAACATCTGATGGACAAGGTGGAGGATCTCGAAAATCGGTCCCGCCGGAACAATGTACGAATCATCGGCCTCCCGGAATCATATCGCCCCTCCTCTCTGGCGGACATATGCACCCTTAATATCCCGGACCTCCTCGGGATCCATAGGCCTTGCAGAGTGGAACGGGCACATAGAGTGGGTCCCCCAAATCCGGACAGACGGTCACCACGCCCGGTCATCGTAAGGTACCTGGACTACAATGACCTCTCTCCGATTTCAGGCACTGGACGGCTCCCAGCAATCGTTCCCGGATCCAGCGGAGGCAATCGCTTATATACATCGGATGCTGGCCCCTGACGCCCCTCGCGGAAGCCAAAGTTCTTTACGCCAGCAAAGCCAATATACACCGGCAAAGAAATCGCTGCCTCGCCTTCCGATGACCCCCTCGGATTCGCCATGAGGTACAGATAGCCACTTGGAATCACAGCCATGCCCGATATGTCGTCCAGGCCAAGGTGAGCTCTTTCCGCCTCCCCCCATCTACTATCTCACGAGGGGGACGTTATTGGCCTTGAGCCCTAAATGCCTCGGGCGTTGTTACTATTGTTATTATTGTTACCACCTCCGGACCCCCTGGTACGCGTTCACCTACCCTCTGCTCTCTATCCTGGCCGAGAAACAGCCCACTGTTGCACATTGGAGCCGTTCCCCTGGCTTAGCGGAGCCGAGACTGTCCCTGCTATGCTCCTCAGGAAAAAAGAGAAGTCCCAAGGTATGACCCTGAACCTTGTTTTTTCTTGTTGTTCGTTTTTATTTTAGTCTTTATTTTTGTCTCTGAGTTTATTTTTGTTTCAGAGTTTTTGTCTGGGTCCTGTTGACCCCGGACCGTTTTTTGGGTTCACCCATACACAGCCGATAACTGTTCTTACACGTTATTCTCGTGTTACCTACGATATCTATGGATCTGTCGTACATTCACCACCCCCATCCGCAGTCTTTGCTATATCATTATCACAAGCTTACGATACTACTCGAGGGAGTATTGTGGTTGGTGCACATATTGATTGTAATTCTGTTACTAAATGTTCATAAATGTTCATATATAACTCCTATGTATTGTATTTACCTTGCTGAACCTGCTTGTCCCCTAATTAAATGGCTATGAGAGTGGTCTCCTGGAACATAAACGGCCTGCGGTCACCTGCCAAACACGTAAAAACCCTTCGGTTCCTAAAAAAATTGAAGCCTGATATAGTGTTATTGCAGGAAACACATCTTTCACAAATTGACATAGATAGGTTGCGGAAATTCTGGGTGGGGGAAGTCATCAGTTCCCCATCTGCGGGAAGGAGAGCGGGAGTAGCCATCCTGTTCCACAAAAATTTACCTTACAAAGTCACCCATGTGGAAACTGACCCTGAAGGTCGCAAACTGTATGTTTGTATCACTGTCCACAACAAAACCTACTCACTTTATAATTTCTACTTCCCAAACTCACCGACGGCTCAACACTTCCAGGAGACCATCTCATGGATCATGCGTGATGATAATCCCAACAAGCTCTTGGGAGGGGACTTTAATTCTGTTATGGTGGCGGGGGAGGACAGGTCTGGGAGCTCAGGATCCCCCAGGGTACTTAGCTTGTCAAAACCCAAACCAACACACTTGGCAGAATTGACTGAATCTTTGGATCTGGTGGATGTATGGAGGATACGACACCCATTTGAGCGGGAATATAGACACTTCTCCTCAGTACACAACACATTTGCTAGAATCGACTATTTCCTGGCATCTGG
>NW_017308459.1:55415-72259 GCF_000935625.1 Nanorana parkeri | reverse complement strand
GGTAGATACAACAAACAATGGATAGGTACCACCTTTTTGGCAGCCAAAAGGTGCATCATGAGAGAGTGGCTCTCTCCACATGCCCCCACTGTACATAGGTTAAGGGAGGACTTAGTGAACCTATTTCACGTGGACAAACTGGAGGCGGAATTACACCTGGATGAAGACAATCTAATTAAGACCTTTTTCAAGAGGTGGCTCCCATTCATTGAATTTGCATTCCCACTCGCGACCCAAACAAGCATTTTGTCCCCATTTCAGTTCACTACCTACTGCTTACTACAAAATTTAGGGAACACAGGATAACTGGCCGGAATAAGGGCGGGTTTATTGCCTCTTCCATCTCTCATCTTTTAGGGTATACTTAAGGTTGACCTGGGCTATTACCAGGGTCTATTATGGGAGATGGGGCAGGTGGGGGCGGTCTATAGCCGCATGCTCCAGGACAGGACCGAGAGGGGGTTGTGTTGACTCTTACGGATACCTTAGATATCGACATTACTTATAAATGTATGGACCATACCTTGTTTTGGTTTGAGTTTTTTTTTTTCTTTTTTTTCTTTTGTTTTGATGTTTTGATGTTTTTGTTTGGATGGTAATGCTCTCAAGGGTGGGTACGACTGTAACCAATACCATGGATACTCCTACATTCTCGCCGATGTCGAGAAGACCTTACCTGAGCCCTCTAAACCTACCAAGATTTTGTGTAAAGCTAATGCCTACATTTCAACGCTGTCAGACTCTGTATTGCTATACATGTTTGTATGATTACTTTTGTTATGCTATTGTTACTATACATGATCATCCAATAAAATTGTTTGGAAAAAAAAAATACTTCCTTTTTCTTTCCTTAATGTGTATTGCAGCAAACTGTGATGTGTCGGAAAATGTTTTGATCCATTCAAACGCAGTATGTTTGATTTTCAGGCTCTTACTTATAAATCTATAGCTTGTTGCTATTAATTGGAGCACTGTACAGAAGACGTATTGGACCACTGGAGACCTGGACTGCTGTGTTCTGTGTTTAACAGCCATCCAGATGGGTGTTGCTAGGCGCATGCCTCAGGTCTACTCAGTGCCCCAGGGGTCATTTGACATGATCCCAAATACGGTCCTTTCATTCTGGTCGTCCAATAATGTTAGATAGATCTTTAAAAATGGCAGGTTATTTAACCCCTTAACGACCAAGACCTTTTTTAAATTTTTTGTTTACATGTTTGTAGGATAGTGTACAATGTGCAATATGGAAAAAGGCCACTAGATATCCCCATTTAGATCCTGTAGATAAAGTAGCTCTGGCCTAAGGAAGACTCGGTGTTCCAGGAGTGCTAATATATAGGGGGCACCAGAGAGGAGTGGAGGGAGAAGACAGGAGACGAGAACGGTATGCAGAGTCTCTGGATAGAGACTGATTTTCAATAGAGGCTGGTCCATGCGAAGGAAGGACCAAGCCTATCATTATGTAGGTGTTGTAGCGAGTCCCCAGTTTCCCCTGGTGGGGGAAGCAACAATGGCAGGACTGTCTAAGATGGGACTCCATGGGAAACTAGAAGTGTTGCATGCTGGGAACACTAATCTATGGGCCTTCGGCCACCACATGCCGTGGACTCTGGGCTGCATCTGGGCTTAATCTCTCTCTCTAATGTCGGTCAACAACGAACTGTAAAGCAATGTACCGCCATCCCTCCTGGGGATGGCTGACAACTTGTATCATATCTTCAACAACCAATCCTAAGTAAAGTTATGAAAAGACTATCCATGTGGGCTGGTTCTTCTACTCCCAACCTCTGTGGTCAACTTGGCAGACAGTTTAAGGCGACCCCCTCATTCACGATATTTAAAGGAATTTTTCATTTTTTTATTGTTTCACTTTAAGTGATGGTAAATCACTGCTCCTTTAAAAACTATTTTTTTAAAGTATTTTTGTTTTCCATTGATTCCTGTCCCCCAGGTCAGTACCTGGATCCCCATACACCTTTTTATGGCCAATAAATTGCATATAAGGCTTGGAAATGGGGTCAATTGATTTTCAAAGTTCTACCCCCACAGACTTCCATTGGCTTTTAGTTCAAATTAGAACTTTTCCCATGTTCGAAAGTTCGAATTGGATGCAAACAGCGAGGTGTTCAGCCCATCACTACCAGTGAGGGGAGATCGGAAAAAATTGTATATGCACTATTGGCTGCTCAAGTCAAAGCACCTGGAAGCCCCGATCTATTACATGAACATTCCGAGGGCTCAGAACCGGGAGGTAGTGAAGGAGTGAGCATGGCAACCTGTAATAAAGACCGGTCACTGCTGCTCTCTCTCCTTGTGCAGGGTTACTGATCTTGCCTCCATTCCCTACTGTAATAAAGACCACTTGCTGCTGATCTCTCAACTCGTGCAAGGTGACTGGTCTTGTCTCCGCCCCTCCTGTAGTTTTCGACGGGTAGCCTGTAGTGGGTGGGGCCTGCTCGGTCACTCCCATGGCTATGCTCTGTGCACAGGCTATGTATTTGACCCATATTTACTAATATAGTTGCCATAGCGAACCCAAACCTATTCCCAGAGGGCTCCCAGAGAATTGGTCGACAGGTGTCATGGTATTTCGTTTTGAATATAGCCACATGTTCAATTGCAACCATCCGCTCCGGCCGATCAACGGCTCGGTGTTCTCCCTGAGCCTCGGTACAGCTGCAATGCTCAAGGTTGGTGGAGGTTTTCGAATTTTTAATCTATTGTGGCGGGAATGGATCCAGTGATGTCATTATGTATGGGAGTGGTTTATTGTTTATTCTCACTGTTTGATGCCTATATAAGGTTGATGTATCTGTTATTGAAGTGTCATTCTGAGCCTGATGAAGGGGACCCCCCGCGGCCCCGAAAGCGCTTGTGTATTGGATGGCAATGTGCCATTAAAATGGATCATTGACTAACAAAAACTGGTGTGCTGGTGACATTATTCCTTTATTCTGTGATTCACACGGTGCCTCCCGTGGTCACTACATGCACCCACCCAGCTTGGGGTTATTCTGGTTAGGAGTGCAGCAAGACATCCTGTTTTTGCCAGAGGATCTCAACACGCGCGGCACCTCTGGCAGTCGCCGGCCAGCTAAATTAGGACCCCACCTGGAGCTCCTCCCACCGGACCAGCGCTGTCAAAAAGCCCTGTTTTTTCCGCCCTCACCCTGCAGCGCCCTCAGGCGGCCGCTTGCCTTGTGGTAGCGCCGGGGTAAGTGTTTTTTCCCATAGTTCTTCTAAGGGTCACGGGAGGACATATACTAGCATCCTCCCGTGACCCAAAGCTGAGTATATTGCGAGATACAGCTCGCGGTATACTGAGACCGCCGCAGCCGGGACGGATCCCGACATCACTGTTGCGTGAGTGACAGCTGGCTCTGCCTATATAGAGGCAGAGCCAGCTCTACCCACCCCCTCCCTGTCCGTTCCGCCAGTCAGCGCTGGAGGATAGGAGCAGGGAGGGTGGGAATTCCTGCAGGGAGCCATGAGTGACAGTCATGGCTCTCTGCAGGGAGATGATCGAGGAGTGAGCGAGCGACGGTATGCATTCGCTCACCTCTCGATCTATTGAGCCGACGTGTGACTGCTTCATTGTCACACGTCGGCTTGAACTATAGTTCCCCTTCAACTGGGTGTGCAAAAGCAATTGGTTCACACAACGTGGATTTATACTTTTCGTGTCTGTTAAGCAATATATTTGGATTAAAGTTATTGTTTTCAGAGCTCAGAGGGGGGGGGTGTGTGTGTGTGTGTGTGTGATGTCATAATTATGGCTGTCTGGACTTTTATATGGGAGGTTAGCTAAAAATAACCAACTAAGCCAGCATATCTATTATCCCACAATCGCTAACCTTTGCACTGAGCATAATACATGATAATAAATGATCTGCAGAAAGCCAGTGTCACATTATAATAGTGTTTCCTATTGCTGGGAGGAGACGGAGAGAAGCTGGAATTCAGCCAGATCTGAAGAATGTCAGAAAAGTCTGTAACAAGGATCTATAAATACTGCCACTGAGTGTAAAAGTAAACCAGTCACTGCAGAGACACCGAAGGGAGAACAACCAGATCAACACAGAAAGCGCACAACAGTGAGTAGAGGAGACCAGTTTATTTGGCTTTATACTCTTTTTATATTAAGGTAAATCTGTGAGGACAGTAATATGGTAGCTGCCCTTGTTGTGTTTCTTTTTAAGAGGTTGTTATCCTCATCCTGGTGTAGTAAATCCCGGATCTGCAACAAGAATCCAGTACAGAAGGTCTCACTTTTCAGAACTCCCTGTATACAAGCACAAGCAGGGAAGTGTTTGTGATAACGCTGGAATATTGTGCTGACACTGGATATTGATAACGGCATGCTGTAGGATGATGGGATGATCAACAAGCATGTGAATGTTTCTAAAATGGTAATTTAATAAAAGTTGCTTTAACTTACCACACTATGGGATAGGGTTGCCACCTGTCCCAGATTCACCTAGACAGTCCAGGTTTTGAGTCCTGTATGTGCTGTTTCCGGGTTTCAGGCCAGCTGAGACCCAGACAGCCAGGGGAGAGAGTGGGGAGAGATATCCAGGGTAGAATGAGAGACAGCCAGGATAGAGAGTGATGAGATACAGCCAGGGTAGAAAGCAAGGAGAGATAGCCAGGGGAGACAGTAATGCGAGACAGCCAGGGTAGAGAGTGATGAGAGACAGACAGGGGAGAGAGCGAAGAGAGACAGTCAGGAAAGAGAGCGAGAAGAAACAGTCAGGAGAGAGAGCAAGGAGAGAGCGAGGAAAGACAGCCAGAAGAGAGAGCGAAGAGAGACAGCCAGGAGAGGCAGCCAGGAGAGAGTGAGGAGAGACAGCAAGGAGAGAGAACAAGGAGAGACAGCCAGGAGAGAGAGAAAGTAAAGAGCGAGGAAAGACAGCCAAAAAGAGAGCGAAAAGAGACAGCCAGAAGAGCAAGCAAGTAGAGACAGCCAGGGGAGAGAGCGAGGAGAGACAGACAGGAGAGAGAGCGAGGAGAGACAGACAGGAGAGAGAGCGAGGAGAGACAGACAGGAGAGAGAGAGCGAGGAGAGACAGACAGGAGAGAGAGCGAGGAGAGATAGCAAGCAATACATCTGCCTGAAGCAGAACCTCTGAGCCCTTCAAGACTTATCTACAGTGGGGCAAAAAAGTATTTAGTCAGCCACCAATTGTGCAAGTTCTCCTACTTAAAAAGATGAGAGAGACCTGTAATTGGCATCATAGGTAGACCTCAACTATAAAAGACAAAATGAGAAAACAAATCCAGACAAATCACATTGGCTGATTTGGAACGAATTTATTTGCAAATTATGGTGACTGTGAATCCTGGACAGGTGGCAACCTTAATACATGCTTTTCTTACCTAATTGACTCATTAGGTCCTTGGTGCCCAACACACAGCTTCCTCACACCCCAGGCTGAGTCTGACACCTTTCGGGCACTTGGGCAGCAGAGTGGCTCTCTGCATTCCAGCACTCGAGTTATTGACATAAATTGCATTGCATTCGATTAATTGACATAAAGCCAGTATTGTCAGGCAATGTGACCTTTGCCCGACAGTAGAAATATAGTCCCAGGGAGTCATCAGGATGCAAGAGCTGCACAGGAACATGAGATCTGGTAAGTAGAAGGTGGTTAACAGAACTGCGACTGACCAGCAATGCAAATGTGTGGGGGCGGGGGGATTCAAAAACTATGGCTCCCACCATCAATGCAGGGAGGGAGTTAACAGCATACTGTCACTACTCTAATTTTCCACCTTGCTCCGTGTCTCTATCTAAAAGTGTAAACCTAATCTGCTGTGCTCAAATAGTATATGCTACTCCCTAAATGCAAATAGATCGGCACTGCACTTGGATCTAGTATTGCAACAACAAATGTGTCCTTAAATAGAATGAGTCTATACTGTACTCATACCCGGTAGCAATATTGCAACATTAATGAATGTGCCTTTAAGAAGTTCCAGGAGTATATAAATATTAATGTGATAGAATCCTAAAAACAACAGCATAAAAGGCTTGAATACAATTAAAGGAGAACTATGGGGCACACAAACTAGCGTCCTCCCGTCACCCTAGGCTCAGTATACTGAGTATACTGAGACACCGCAGTATAACGCGAGCTGCTGCTCGCGGTATACTGAGACGCCGCAGCTGAAGCGGATCCTGACAATTGTGCCGGGATCCGCCCAGCTCCGTGACTGACAGCTGGCTCTGCCCATCTAAAGGCATAGGATATAGGATAGTTCGCCATGTACTGTACATTGAACATCATATTGAGTTATTGTACTGAAGCACTTTGCTCATGACCTCTGCAGTGGTTTTAATGATAAGAGACGATATATTGAGTGAATACAGCCACAGATTGATTTGGACAATTTTAGGGATTCACCGATAGTCATAGCAGTATTGATATTGGTGCCAATACTGGGCATTTACACGAGTATTCCCACTAATGAAATGCCCCGATAGCAAAAACCGATACCGGCGCTTTAATTTGTCAAATGGAAGCTGCTGCCTTAGGTTCCACGCTTGCTGGGGACCTTGCGGCAGCCTTCTTGGGAATCATGTGGCAACTGTTTACAGCACTTCCACCAACCCACAAATCTCTCCCTCCTGAGACCCTCCGCCTGAGATATCAAGCCAGCACCCCGGAGCAGAGCCGCAGCACAGAGTATGTAGCAATTTTATATACTATTATTCTGTATTGAAATGTATGGCTGGGATTTGTAGTCCTCTATAGCCGTGGCCATTCGGCATTGCTGTATAGTGTATTGCTGGGATTTGTAGTCCTCTATAGCCGGTGCCATCCTGCATTGCTGTATAATGTATTGCTGGGATTTGTAGTCCTTTATAGCCGGTGGTATTCTGCATTGCTGTATAAAGTATTGCTGGGATTTGTAGTCCTCCATAAACCCGGTGCCATTCTGTATTGCTGTATAATGTATAGCTGGGATTTGTAGTCCTCTGTAGCGGGTACTCTTCTGCATTGCTGTAAAATGTATTGCTAGGATTTGTAGTCCTCTATAGCGGGTGCTCTTCTGCATTGCTGTATAATGTATTGCTTTGATTTGTAGTCCTCTATAGCCGGTGCCATTCGGCACTGCTGTAAAAAATGTATTGCTGCGATTTGTATTCTCTCTACAGCTTCGAGTCAGTGGCGGAGCTACAAGGGTCGCAGCTGCAACTGCGCCCTGGCGCTCCACCGCTGTCCTAAAATCATTAGTCTGTATTGTTTTAGAAAAACTGTCACATGACACAAATAAAAAGAAATTGGTATCGGTGAGTACTTGAGGAAAAGTATGGGTACTGGTGCTTGGTCTGGAGAAAAATCGCTGCTTCTTTACACTATGCTTTTTGTACTTTGTATATTGATTGAAAGCACCTTTTGAACATAGCACTATTTTATAAAGAGGGGGCTGTATGCACTTTAATTGTATTCAAGCACTTTATGCTGTTGTTTTTAGAAGATTATATGTAGGAAAATATTATTATTATTATTATTATACAGGATTTATATAGCGCCAACAGTTTGCGCAGCGCTTTACAATATAAGGAAGACATTACAATCACAATAGAAACCAAGACAAGATGGTAAGGAGGGCCCGGCCCCTGAGGGTTTACAATCTAATATCATATTATTATTTATGCACTACTGACAATTCTTAAAGGCACATTCAATATTGTTGCAGTATTGCTCTAGAGTACAGTGCAGAATAATTTTAACACAAACACATTTATTGTAGTCATACTAGTATTTAGTGTGGGGCAGATCTATTTGCATTGTCACTAACCGCCAATGAAGAAGGGGTTAAAGACTACTGCCACTGGCCGCAAATGTGGAGGTTATTATAGCTTCCACTTACACCAATGCTGAGGGTTATTACTGGGGCCACTTACACAAACGCAGGAAGGTATTAATGGGGCCGCTAACATCATTGCTAGGAGTTATTATTGTGCCCACTAACACCAATGATAAGGGTAATTATTGTGTTAACTTATACCTACGCTGGGGTTTTGTATTGTGGCCACTTACATCAATGCTGGAGGTTATAATTGTGGCCATTTACACCAATCATAGAGGGTTATTATTGCATCCACTGATACCATTGCTGGGCATTACTATTGTGACTACTTACACCAATGCTTGGGTTATAGCCACTCACTAGAGGGGGTTATGGCCACTCACAACTTATAGAAATGTTGTGGGTTATAATTGTGGCCACTGACACCATTGTTGGAAGCTACTATTACTTCCACTAACAATAACAATGGGGCTTATTTTACTCCAAATTTCTTTTTATTGTGCTTTGCGGTAAGGACTGATGCAATGCACAATAAAGAGAAGGACTGCTTCCCAAATATTAAATTGTATAACATGGCTTGCTTGCTCACCCATGCACTAGATTGGTTATCAGATAGTTCTATGGTTATCAGATAGTTCTATGTATTCAAATACAGACCTGGAAGCGGAAATAGTAGCACCATGAGACTTAAAAGCGATTCTCCATTGTAGAATTCTCATGCTGCCCCAAGGAATTCAACAAAATGCTCTTCATAGGGATACCATCATTGTGTGGCGAGAAACTCAGAAGGCACTGCAATTCTCTCCATATATGTCGATTTACAACCCTTTCTTGGGAAACCCCGTGTTCTCGCAAAGTATCGATTACGCAGCTTTTCATTAATGGAGGGACAAAGGATTACTAAACTGGCGACAACTGTTTCATCCACGCACCTGCCAGCCTCTCTCTTTTCAGGATCTGATGCTAAAATTCCAATTACCTGGAGCTGATTTTCTGCATTACTTGCAACTTAGATCAACCTGGAGGGAGTATGGGGTACACCCAAGGCACTGTTCTCTTCTTCCTTCCTGGACATTCTCATATCGGATAGATCATATTCCATTTCAACAACGTACCCCAGGCTCCAAACTCTATTCCTCACCCCTCTCTCCTCCTCAAATGTGAGGCAATGGGAAAGAGACTTTGATGACCCAGATATGTTGGATAAAATCCTCCGAGGCTATAATACGATAAGAGCTGTAGCTACGAATGAAACATGGAGGGAGACCCAATTCAAGATCATTCACAGAGTCTATTTCCCATTCTTTCGGCCTCCAGACACCGGGGTCGGGACCCCTCCCGTGCGATCAATGACCTCCACTTGTCTGAAATGCGCGTGCCTCAGAGCCCCATTACACCATTGCTTGTGGAGTTGCCCCTCTATATCCCGCTTCTGGACACAAACGCTCATGTACATCAAATCTGTTCTCTCCTGGCAACCGGATTTGCATCCTGCCTTTTGTCTCTTTGGTTTCCTTGCACCCTCTGGAGAGGGTCGGGGACCGTACGGGGAAAAGGCATGGACTGGGCCCACCTATGCCTTCTGGTGGCAAGACGATGCATAATGAGGCACTGGAACTCTCCAATGGCCCTGACGATAACAGAGATTACAAAGGATCTTAAACTGCTGATGTGTAAGGACAAACTGGATGCAGAGATGCATAAAGATGTCTGTTCTACGCTTTTCTATCACGATGGAGATATTTTATTAGTATCGCTTACTCTATGGAGGAAATCCATCAAATTGTCAAGCCCTTCGGCTACACTGAATGGTACCTGACCAATGCCTTGTCGAATGCCTTGGGGGTCCTGCAGATAGGCCAGGATTGACAACCTCCTTTGGAGGCAGGCCTTAGAATAAAGGGGTAATGCTTGTTGGCACTGTATGAATACTTGTTTATAGAGGGAGCACTGCTTTGCGTGCTCCATTCACCATGTATATGTTAATGGATGGATTGTTATGGCTGTGATCAACCACTGCGTGGTATGCTTATGACTTTGAAATGATGAAAATTGTTTTACAAATGTAAAAATTGCTGAAAATGTAATAAAATATATATATATATTTTGGTAAAGAGAAGGACTGGATTTTTCAGACATTGAGATGCTTTAGAGCCTATTCTTTTTGAATGTGCTCCCAAACTTGACGCAATGCACCTCGACACATGAAAACATGTTGCTACTGTTCAGCCCTCTGGAAGTGTCAGGGCTTGCCCTTGAGGCCCTCTAAATGTGTTGGCCATCATTGCAAACACTATGGAAGCCATGTTGCCAGTAAGCCCGGAGCCTACAAGCTGAATTTTAGGCAAACATCTACAATGTGTATGTGTACATTGAAACTCTACAATCTAAGGGGAATGCCTCTCTTAGATAGTTGTGACCAGAATATGTGCCCCCATTGAAAGATTTACCTTCAGATGTTCTAGTGACATTTTGGATCTCCAAACACTTTCTATTTTAGGGTGGTGGTCACCAGGACAAACAAAGTAAAAAAAAAAAATTAAGAGGTTCAATTCTTCCCTTCTGTTTTCCTTTTCTTAGATATCATTGGCAACACAATCACCATGGACCTTGTCACAATCCTTTTATCTGTCATGGTCATCCTCTTTTTGGCCAATATTTACCGCAAGCAAAAGAGACAAGAATACAAGAATTTACCTCCTGGGCCTAGACCTTTACCCCTCATTGGAAATCTGCACTTGATTGATAAAAAACAACCTGACAAAACAGTTTTTGAGGTAAAATAACCATCTTGCAAACTCTGCAGATGTTCTGTTGATGTCAAGTAGACATGTGCACTGGCAAAACATTTGTTTAGATAAGTTTCATTTTAATTTGGATTTTGTGTTATTTAGTTTTTCAGATTCGGGTGTGAAAGTCAATTCGGATTCAGAATTCGGATCCGGACAAAATTAGTTAGCGGTAGTTCATTCAAACGTTTGTTTTCGTTTCTTATTCGTTGCGTTCATTCGTTCGTTTGTTGCAGCAAAGTGACATTTGAGGGGGGAAAATGTTTTTCTCCTTCTCTAATGTCACTTTGCTGCAACGAACGAACGAAACGAATAAGAAACGAAAACAAAACAAATGTTCGAACGAACTACCGCTAACGAATTTCGGAAATGGAAATTCGGATTTGTTTGCATTCGTTATATCTGTAATTCGGAATTCGGATACATCCGAATTTCCCAAAATTCGTCCGAATTTCGCTTTGGAACAAACCGCATCGCACATGTCTACTGTCAAGGACAACCCTGATAAAAAAAACAACTTATGAGTATCAAAATGATGCATCTGACTGGCATTCCTTCCACCTGTTCAACAGTTTTTGCAGCACTGAATATAGACATCACTGGTTACCAGGACCATAGCGAGGGTGAGGAAACTGAGGATCTTGCTTCGGGTGCAGGTGCGGGGGAGCACAGCAGGTGCTCAGCACGACACTGAGAAGTGGGGCGGCACGGCCTGCAGCTTCTTCTCTGGATCCCCGCTGCTCTCCCCATCTCTATGGGCAGAGGCAGCGGGGATCCGAGGAAAAGAGAAGCACTGCAGCTGGCAGGGGAGAGAGAGCCGCTCAGCCAGGATCTGACAGCCGGTGGCGCTCTCTCTCCTCATCGCTCAGCCATGCAGCTGTGACAGCGACTCCCTCCCGCGCCCCTTCCCTCTCCCCCGGCTGGCTGCAGAACTTCACTTCTTCTCACATCCCCGCTGCCTCTACCCACACAGGTGGGGGAAAGCAGCAGAGATTCCGAGGAAAAGCTGCAGGCTGTGCCGCCCCTCTGTGCATGGCCGAGCGGCGGAGGATCGGTAGATATCAGTGATGGATCGGTACATATCAGTGATGTGACAAAGTAGTCACCGCTCCAAGCTCACTCCCGTGATAGACTACAATCTCAATACAAATGAGTAAACTAAACATGAGATTGTAATCCATCACAGGAGTGAGCTTGGAGCGGTGACTACTTTACAACACACACAGGGACCATGGGGAACAAAAGTCGCCACCCTCCAGAAGGAAGGACAGTGTCGGCTCCAATTCAGAGATGATTTGAGGATCTACAGCCGAGTGATACACAAATAAGGTCCAGTATTGTTCATAGTTACAGTATAAAAATGTATTTTTAAGATGTAACTCCTCAGTTTAGTGTCACTTTAAAGTGTAACTCCAATTTTGTAATCACCACCACATGAACTACATTCAGTGCAAGGAGTTTAAAAGTTTTTGAAAAAGCACAGTGTTCCTTTAACTACAACATACATACACATAAATACATACATACATACATACATACATACATACAAGAATAAACAATGTACTTGCACATAGAAGGAGGGGATCTCATGAATGCAAAATGTAGGCTGTTAACTGTTTTCGATTGTTTGTTGCATTTGCAGCTGGCTAAGAAGTATGGCCCAGTATTGACTTTTCATTTCGGAATGAAACAAGTCATCTTCTTGTGTGGCTATGACACTGTTAAAGATGCTCTCCTCAACCATGGTGAAGAATTTTCTAACAGACCACAGTTGCCAATAACAGCTAAAACAACAAAAGACAATGGTAACCATGATATTATTATTTTTTTTTTCATTCAAAAGGCCAACAATGCGCTTTTGTAGCATTGCTTGTTTTCTGTAATACTCTGTTCAATAAGTGCAAATGTGTTGATCATGCCAGGAATCCATTGAGCTGGATAACATCCTGTGATGCACTGTTATCAGTTAGCAATGTTCTCAAGTATCTCTGTAGTCTACAGAACACCTTCCCCTATGTTGAAAAGAAGAGGTGAGGGGGGAGGTTTTCCATGGTCCTGTTTCCTGCATGCAATGGCAAGTTAAGGTCCGAGATAAAATGAAGTAAACAATATTGCTATTAACAGTCCTGGATCCGTATTCTGGGCAGCATTTGTATCTGGTGGTTATATTGTGGACACAAAAAACAAAAACATATTACATTCCTTCGGTTCAGGTGTCTTTTTTTCTAATGGGGAGAGCTGGAAGGCAATGAGAAGATTCACCATTTCAACACTCCGAGATTACGGAATGGGGAGAAAAGCGATAGAAGACAAGATCAGTGAAGAAGCTGAATGTTTGGTGCAGGCGATAAAAGCGCATGGAGGTGATTGTTTTGCAACTTCCGTGTCTTCTTTAGTATTCACTTTATACCCTATATAAGAAAGAAATATTATTATCCTTTATTTACTGTTTAAGTATTTATTTTCTTGCAAATATATTTGCATGTGTCACGTCCCTGATTGGAGACTGGGTGACGAGACTTCCCTTACACCTCGTGTCTTAAAGACTCTGGAGTTGGGAACAGAATCTGAGTGGACAGTGAGTGGCACAGGTGTCAGTGGTGATCACATCATGCAAGCTGGAGTCCAGGCACTGGATACGGTCAAGCAGAGCTTAAGTCGAAACCAGGCAGGCAGCGGTGTGCAGAGCAGAATCCAAAATCGTGGTCAAACAAGGCATGGGTCACACCAGTCAGGCAGTGAGGTACAAAGGCAGGAGACAGAGGCAGATCCACAACAAGCAGAAGGTTAGGGGCAGGCAGCAATCAAAGGGGTCAGGGATAGACCGGGTCAGAAGTCAGCAAGATCACTAGAGGCAATGGAAATAAAGGCAAAGCTGAAAAACAATCCAGCAACTTGGAGTCAGGGAGGCCAGTTGAAATAGGGTGATTTATTAGGAAACAGCATCACTTCCTGTGCACCATGTGGCATGTTTTAGCGCGGCCATTTCATTGCACACGCACATGCGCGCAAGTGCTCGTTTACCTGTGGTATGGAAAACGGGACCCCGCAAATGCGCAGTAGCAGGTGGTTTCTGACAATATGCTACTGGAATAAAGTATAAGTTCCCACTTGATGACCATTCCCATTTGTTCCTATATTGGCAGATCAAGCTGTCTGTCTTGACTAAGGTAGTTTAGAGGCCCCTGTATCCACTTAAGCCCTTTACAACATCATCCCCAAATCCTCGCCCTGCTCTAAACAATACCAATACACCAGGCAATGGAGTTCAATGGCCAGTGTAGCCTTTTATTAACAAACAAGTATAAAGAACATATTTATAAATAACAAACGGTAACAAACAATACTCAGACCGTATGAAACATTAGGTTTCAGGTCCCTGAAGGCATTATGAATCGTAAACAAAAGTTTGCATCTGAGGTCACATTTTCAAAATTTTGGATGAAAGCTGAATGAATCCTGGGGGGAAACATGTATAATAAGAGCCCTTAGTCTATTATTCATGTATTTAGTGTGATTTTTTTTATTTGCCTCTTTTTTTATTTCTAGGAAAACCTTTTGATATTCAGACCATCATTAATGCTGCAGTGGCCAATATAATCATCTCTATACTGCTTGGTCACCGATTCAGTTATGATGATCCCACTATACTGAGGCTGATGGGTTTAATTGATGAAAGCATGTACCTTGCGGGTACCCCCATGGCCATGGTAAGTTGCTTCTTTTGCGTGTGTGGGTAAGAGTTCTTCCGAATGTATTTGCTGCTTGGTCACCACTGAAGACTTTGCAAAAGGTCCTCTGTGATTAAAGGTAAAGACACTGCCAAACATTTGTGAAAAAGTTGTGTGTTCAGATTAATTTCCAACTTCTTTGTAATGTTTTTTTCCTTTTGTTTTGGATACAGTAGATCATGTTTAGAACTAGGAATGCTACAAAATTTCAGCTGCCTAAACATTTCGGACAAAAATGGTACTTTGGTCAAAGTGCCAAAAGTACCATATTTTGGCAGAAAATGCAGTGCATCTGTTATTTCTTTCCTCCCCGCTGGGTGCTGGTCTGTGTCCCCGGTGACACAGCACAGAGTCCAGCGGGGAGGGGAGAAACTGTCAGGAGGCTGAGCGGGGCAGGGACAAAAGGGCTGTCAGCGGTGTCAGCTGTGCCACTGGAGGCAGAGTTCTCCTCCTGCACTGCTCCTCCCATCCTCCTGTGACAGGCAGATCAGGATGGAGACTGGTGCCGCGAGGAGGCAGCTCTGCCTACTGTGACAGTGAGTCAGGATGGAGAGCAGTTACAAGCACTCAGCAATCAGCTGATGTGAATGCTTGCAAATAATTGAGGACATAGTATGCTTACTGTGTCCCCAATTATGAATGAACAGGAAGTGTTCTACATCACTTCCGGTTCATTCATGAGTGTGGACATGGTAAACATACTATCTTCACAGCTTATGAATGGACAGGAGCAGTCAGTATAGAGGATTCCTGTTCATTCATAACAAGGGCTGCAGAAAAAGAGATTGAGGACTCTGTGTATCTCTTTTTCTATTTCAAAAGGAAAATACCAGGGGTCTGTTTAGAACCCCGATATTGCCCCCAACAGTAAAGTAAAAAAAAAATATTAAAACAATTTTTTTTAAAGGTTAGAAAAAAATTTAGGGCTGGTAATGATTAAAATTTTCGTGTTCGATTAATCTAAATTTTTTTAATCGATTATCGCACATACAGATCCAACTACATTGGCCTATACACATACAGCACAGCAATGAAGTAATAAAATGAACTAGGATCACACTAATCCAGCACGTTATTAATCTCACGTGCCCCACTCAATATGGCCGCCGCTTGAGTGGGGCAACTCAGAATAATAACGTGCTGGATTACTAATGTATTTACATAGTATAGTAAAACAGCAAAGCCCTAAGGGTGATTTAAACATAAGTATTAGCTTAATATTTGAAGTAGCAGCACCTGTCCATTCCATTTCATGTAAGGAACTGATTGCAACATATCAGTAAATTTTAATGGGCACATTTCTGGGAGCGAGATGGGGGAAGGGGGTTAATGGAGAGCCACATAGTGCATATATATAAGTTTTTAAGATAAGACAGAAGCTTGGTGCTTCTTGGGCAAACTCACCGGCCCAAGTGGCTCCGTCGACTAACAAAGGGAAGGGGGGAGGAGTCCGGTGACATCACGGACATAGACGTCACCGGACTCCTCCCCCCTTCCCTTCGTTAGCCTGCGGAGAGGCGAGTCTTTTCCTTTTCGATCAAAATAATTTTAATCGATCAAAAAGTGTAACGATTTAATCGAGGAATTAATCGTTAATTTCAACAGCCCTAAAAAAAATATAATTTTCTGACAAACTGTCAAGTTTTGTCATTTGCTCTCTGTGTCCTATTAAAAAGATTAGCACAACGCAACATGAAGGCACTTGTGAGCATAGAGCAAAGTTACATAATGAACAAGAGTTATGTTTCAATGCAATCATAAATAATGGATGTAGAAGGAACAAACTAGGAATAAATAGTAAAAAATGACACAGCACACAAACTTTAGATACAACAACTAGGTTCGTCCAGGTTTTCCTGATTGTAACTGGGATCTGGAGATTTCGTAGAGCTCTGGATGGGATGAGATCTCCAGTCCTGGTGCCAGGTGTTACCAATGACCAGCCTGGGCTGATCAGGTGGCTGAGAGCAGCCTCATAAGGAAGCCAGCCCAGAGCTCAGGAGGAGTGTTGCAGTTGTGTGGGTGCAGGAAGCACAGGGCCACAGCAGACTCAGGTGTGTGTGGAACAGCCGGGGAAGGCTGTGAGAGGTCGGGAAGGTCGGTGACCCTAGGACCGCTGGGACACACTGCTGAGAGAGCAGCGTGAGGGCTCATGAGGAAAGCTACTGAGCCATATAAAAGGATTGTCTTATGTTGCTGTTGCTGCAAGCTATTTTGTGTTTGCCCTTGTGTGTGTCTCAGTGCAAGGAGAGACAGTGTGCTGAATGCAGCAAGTTCTGTATTTGGAGCCAAGCCTGTCAGCAGGACAGGGTTCTGTGGATGGACTGTTACTGTCCCCATAGAGGAAACGGACCCAGCTCAGCGGACTATAGCTAATACCCAGTAAGGCTCAGTGGAGCGGACTTATATTTGTTTATGACAATTTAATTTTTTGGGCTGGATGCCTGTAATCTTTTTTTTGTCAATTGATTGCTGTCTGGAATTAAAGCTGGTGTTTATGTTGAAA
>NW_017308459.1:40045-55180 GCF_000935625.1 Nanorana parkeri | reverse complement strand
TATGTTTTTTCTTTAAAAGCTGTACAATGTCCTTCCAAAATTGTTGGACCATATTCCAGGACCTCATCAAACATTTTTTGACAATATGAAACAGATGGAAAACTTTATAAGAGCAACATTTACTGAACAGAAGAAACATCTAGATGTAAATGACCAGAGGAATCTTATCGATGCTTTCCTGGTGAAGCAGCAAGAGGTAAGGATTGCATTTCATTAGAGATGAGTTAAAAGAGAACTATGTCGTTTTTCCCCATAGTTCTCTTTAGGGTCACGGGAGGACATATACTAGCGTCCTCCCGTGACCCAATGCTTAGTATAGCCCGTGATTTACTGTGAGCGCTGCAGCCGGGACGGATCCCGTTCATGTTTCTGCTCAGTTCACGATCGATAGAGCCGACCTGTGACAGTTTCTTTGTCACACGTCGGCTCTAACTATGAGGATGAGGAAATCGCTCACCTCATAGTTCTCCTTTAACTGATCTTGAGTGTTTGGTATTCAGAATGGATATTCACAGGTATAATGATACATTTAATTATCACTTATTCACTTATTTGTAAATTTTTGAAGGTCAAGCCACCTTTTCCAAAACCTTTGTATTAACTAGTGAGCCCACCTGTCATAGTGATGGAGCAATAGAAAGGTTTGGTGGGTGGGAAGGGTAGACTGATCTTCAGCAAGTTCAAACTTGCAGTTTAGAAGGTTGTAGACATGTAAGCTGCGGAAAAATTTGGTTCGGATTTTTCATTATTTCGAGATTCAGGTCCGAAATTCAATTTGGTTCAGGGTTGCGGATTCGGACGAAATCCGAATTTTCGTTAGTTTCAGATGAGTTTACTAACTAATATTCGTTGCGAATACCACAGAAAACCATATACAGATATTAATACTAAAGCTGAAGCGCCCTGACCCGAATGGCATTAAGGAGTTCGAATTTCCGAATAGCATTCAGGAGTAGGGATGAGCCGAACACCTCCGTGTTCGGTTCGTATTCGAACCGCCGAAATGTTCGAGTACAAACTCAATGCAAGGGTATGGGGGTACAGCTGCCGGTACATGTGGCTGCAGCGGCCTGTGTCCCTTCAAATCCCCGCCTGTGTTGGCGGAGGCAGCGGGGACACAGACCGCTGCATTGCTCCGCTGCCCCCGTACCTCTGCTGCTGTCTTCCCCTGGTCCGTCTGCTTCTCCGGTCCCCCGTCTGGCCGCGGCACCTCGCCTTCTGCCGGTCCGTCCGCTCCTCTTCCCGGGTCCGTCCGCTCCTCTTCTCCCGGTTCATCCACTCCTCTTCCTCCGGTCCATTGGCTCCTCTTCCTCCGGTCCGTCGGCTCCTCCGCTCCCCCGGTCCGGCCGCTTGTCCTCTGCCCCGCCCCCATGCCTCCTTTTCATCTGCAGACTTTGAGCCATACCCAGCCTGCTATTGGATATTGTAAAATGCAATAGCCAATAGCAAGCTGGCTATTGTACCCGCCCACTGCCTGCTGTCAATCAGCATGGGGGGACCTGATAGAGAACTTTCTCCTTCAGGCCCCTCCTCCGCTGAGCCCTGATTGGGCAAATGTGATCAGGTGCAAGACTAACAAATCAGAGATTCAGTGGGCATTTTGTATTATTGAATGTCCGCAGTCAAACAAACCGCGAACATCCCATAAAGTTCGGCGTTCGGCGAGCACTCGAACTGCCGATGTTCGATTCCAACTAATGTTCGAATCGAATACTCGGCCCATCCCTATTCAGGAGCTCCAGAAAGCAATACGTGTCTGGGAGCTATATACGTACATAATATTAAAGCTGAGGCTTCCAGATCTGAAAGGCATTCAGGAGCTCCCAAATGCTATTCGGAAATTCGGACTTGAAGCATCAGCTTTAGTATTATGTACAGGCAGTCTCTGGGTTACATACAAGATAGGGACTTTAGGTGCGTTCTTAAGTTGAATTTGTATGTAAGTCGGAACAGGTACATTTTTTAAGTGTAACTCCGGCCAAAAAAAAAACATTTTTTAGTTTTGGATAGCATAGGGAAGGGTCACGTTTGTTTTGCTGTCTGTTCCCCTTGTTCAGAAGATAATATAATTTAAAAAAAACTTTTATTCAAAATGACACCCAAAAAAGTTTTTTTCTATTTTAAATTCTGTTATAAACTTTTTTTTATTTGTTTACATTTTTATTTAGTTAACTTTTTCAACTTTTTTTTGTCTTTTTAATTTTAGTTTAACTTTATTTTATTTTAATTTTTTTATTTACTGCTAGGAGCAATAGCCAGCCTGCTGTTGGATATTTCAAATTGCAATAGCCAATAACAGGCTGGCTATTGCATCTGCCCACTGACTGCTGTCAATCAGCAGAGGAGGGGCCTGAAGGAGAGAGTTCTCCATCAGGTCCTCCCATGCTGATTGACAGTGGGCGGGTGCAATAGCCAGCCTTCTATTGGCTATTGCATTTTAAAATATCCAATAGCTGGCTGGGTTTGGCTCTCAGCCTGCATATGTAGAGGAGGCAGGAGGCGGGGCTGAAGAGCCGTCAGAGGAAGAGGAGGAGTGGACGGACCGGGGGTGAGGAGGAGCGGACGGACCGGGAGAAGAGGAGGTAAATTCGGATGTGTCTGAATGTCCAAATGTCGGAAAAATTGTACAAATTTTGATTCGGAACTAAATGAATCGCACATGTCTAGAAGGTTGTGAGATTTGAAGTTCACTTGCGGAGTACTGAAGATACATTCCGGTCCCTCTAGGTGTGTGTACGGCATGCATATGTTCATCTTCAATCTTTACCTGGCAGTTGCGTTTTAATACAAAGTCACCAAAAATATTAAGATGCTCATCAGCTGTTACTTATCCACTCACAAGTCACCCTTTAGCATTCACATCTCAATACTACTTTCCCCTTGTGTAATGGGTTCTGCTGCATGCATTCAGATTCACAGAGCCCAAGACTGGTGTAAAAAACATCAACAATCTTCCATATGCTGGTGAAACAATGCTCACAGGAGAAAATGTAGAAGGACCTCAAAAGCCTCAAAGAGAAAGTTAAAGAGCAGAGCGAATAGATAAGACCTGAAATATATATATATATATATATAATTAGTTATTAAAACAAGAAAGACATTGATGGTGAAGTCACAGATATAGAAGACAGCTTCCACTTACTTGGATCAATTATTAGCTAAAAAAATCCAGCAGTCAAGAAATAAAACATAGACCGGCCCATGGAAGATCAAAAACAAAATATCTAGAGAAGATTTCCAAAGGTACTTATGTGTCTAGTACAATGATTACAATGATTCAGACTATAGTGTTTTCTGTCACTATGGATATGATAGCTGGATGATGACGATGCCTTTGAACTTTAAATCTCAGTGTTGGCAAATAAATAAATAGCCACCTTGCCCTAAACAGTGTGACTCCTTGAAATTAGTTCTGCTGGACTGTATCCAGTCTAAGTTGATTAATAGTTATTTGCTCATTTGGTTTTCCCTAAGCTCAGTGTTCTTGTTTGTATATGCCTCCTGCTGGGTGTGACCTTGCAATAGAGCAGAACATCTAATAATGAATTATGAATATAGGCGTCTGCCTAGCCAATCACTAGATGATTCATAGTCAGTGGTGCATGCTGGAGGATTTTAATGTTCAGGGCTGACTTTATGGGGTTGATTTACTAACCTTATAAACACACCACGAACATGTATACACCTCTGTAGTGTGTTCCCTCCCAGCATGATCTATGGGTGGAATCTAAACACCTTTGTAGTGTGTACACACCCAGCAGGTGTATTGTGCAAAGCCAAGCATGAATTTGCAAGGTGATCTTGTGTAAATTAGCTCTATGTTGTGTTGCTTGCGTTGATGAATGCAGGAATGTAAATGCATGAGCTAACCATTTTTGTCTAAACTGTGAAGCAGCATTATATATGCATCATGTGCATGATTTTTCCATATATGGCATTAGTGGAAATATGCTTTTAGAGACTTTTTGGTTGATAAATACGTTTTGCTGTGTAAAAATCACACGCACCTAGTGCGTGCGTGTGTTTAGGTTAGTAAATCACCCCCTATGAGTGACTCTTTCTCCCGGGCTCCTGCCTTGGGGAGGGTCTGTGTAGTACTGTGCGATCTGGCCAGCCCTGCACCCCAAGGAAAGGCCTGCATATGGTCAGAAATGGAGACCCAGTGTTGGGGTCTACAGCTGTTCTTCCATTGCAGGGGGAAGCTGCTCCTGGGAAGAAGCACCAGTGAGGAAACTTGTCTGCAAGAGGTGCCAGAGAAGCTGAAATGTGGCTTGGACCTGAGAGGGAGTTTGGTGTCTCGTCCAGATAGTTCTTTGCTGTCTGCTAACAAGCTGAAGTTCTGCCGTACACAATGTCACTACCATCGGCTTAAATGCCCTCTGAATTATGAAGCTGGAAAGCAGTTAGTGAGTCTTCAGACTGTTCTAAGCTACTGTCCTCGGTGTCTGTAGTCCTTAAACCATGTGAACTGTTGGAGGAATAAAATCTTATTCCACAACCAGCTAAGGACTCATTCCTGAGGTTAAATGTCAGCCTCTGGTGTCCCTTACATGCCTTTGAGGGTCAGCGGAATGCTACACATAAAAGACAATTATAACAAACAAATTGATCCGTCAGGAAATCAAGTCCATCCTTTCACTTGAGTCCCAGATGACTAGGCTGATGCTGTCTTATATTGGACATAAAATGAAGGGAACCAATTAACAGGAAAAGATAATTAAACTGGAAAAGTTAAAGGAAAGAGAAGACATAGGTCAGCAATAAGGGAGCTGAATAAAGTCATAGATGCTAAAATCACAAAGAGAAGACCGGTCATTCTAGATAAAACCTATACATGTGGTCACCAGGAGTCAACTATGATTTGATGGCATTTAATTATAAATAATACATTTTATAAAGGACTGAACAAGACTACAGCATGGTGTTTTAAGGTTAAAGTGACAGTAAAGGATAATTTTTTCCCCCTCCCCCAATGTAAATGTTCGCACTTAGCTTAAATGATCCGATCTTCCTCTTCTTTCCCCATGTTTTCATCTGTCCCTCCAGCTGTGCTGCGGCTCTCTGATCCAGCGCTGACTCCTCTCTACTCTCCGATCCAGCGGTGTCTGCATGCGGGTGCACGCGTCCATAGACTTACCTTGTGTCTCTGCTCGACTCCCGGCTGACAATCCGAACTGCGCATGCGCCCGCCCCAAGATGCTTTGCGGCCGCCCGAGCAGTTTCGTTTTCTCGGACGGGAGCGCGCAGCGAAACAAGGTAAGTTTAAACCGCTGTTAAAGCATTTGTTTTAAAAAAAACGTTTTGCCTATATCTACTGCTGGATAGCCGTAGATATAGGCAAAAAAAAAAATGCCGGGTTTAGAACCCCTTTAAATCTATAACTTCTGAAAACATACTAGTTAGTCACATGAGTTAGCCCCCACCACCACAAGAAATGCAGACACTTGTTGGATAGCTCTGGTTCCATTAGTAAACATCAACACATACCTTGGTAGCTTGCGGATAAATAGGAATTATTAACTCATATATATTCATTATTTACTTTTCCTTTCATTAGGGGAAAACAGAATCCTCTCAGTATTTTCACAATGAAAACTTAACCTTTTTGGTGAATGATCTTTTTATGGCCGGAATGGACACAACTACCACCACACTCAGATGGGCAATACTGCTAATGATGAAATATCCAGAAATACAAAGTAAGAAATCAAGTTTAAAAAAAAACAAAACTTATTTGATGTTTTATTTGGTCACAACTAAAACTCATCTCTGGGGAAAAAAATAACCCTTTGTTCATATTTGGTCATAATTAAAGTAAAATAATCACAGCTCCTTTCTACCCTCTCTCACCACTTCAATTGTGAGGTTTTTTTTGTTACCATTGTAGAGAACTAGTCTCAATGTAGAGCAAACTCGCAGTCTCTTCAACCAAAAATGCCAGCTTTAATTCCAGACAGCAATCAATCAACAAAAAAAAGGTTACAGGCATCCAGCCAAAAAAATGTAATTGTCATAAACAAATAAAAGTCCGCTCCACTGAGCCTTACTGGGTATTACCGATAGTCCGCTGAGCTGGGTCCGTTTCCTTTATGGGGAGAGTTACAGTCCATCCACAGAACCCTGTCCTGCTGACAGGCTTGGCTCCAAACACAGAACTTGCTGCATTCAGCACACTGTCTCTCCTTGCACTGAGACACACACTTCCCCCTCAGCTAGGTGCAGCTGCACACTAATGAAGTCCTGTGCAGTCTTCACTAAACTACGGTCCATGGAACTAGGAGTCTGTCCCACCCAGAGCTCTATCAGACTCCTAGTAACACCAGCCACAGCATTTGTTTTACCAATACAAGGTAAAGAGCTATTTTTCTTTACCTCCAAATCTATGCTGGCATTACCTTAGATGATGAATCTAAGGATCCGTATCTACCATCTATCACTTTTCCTGCCAACCTGGCTGGTTTTACTGGCACCCTGTTACACCATGCAAAGCATGTTTTACTCACTTAAGTCCACTGTCCAGTTAATAATGTCAAATGGATCCTGAGAAGACCCCACCCCTGGACAGCCAATAAGAAATGTCTGTCACGGTATCTATTCCTTGACAGAGAAAGTTCGAGGTGAAATTGATAGCATTATCGGCACGGCCCAACCTCAAGCAGAGCACAGGAAGCAAATGCCGTACACTGATGCCGTGATTCATGAAAGCCAGCGGTTTGCTGATATCGCACCATTTGGGACCCCGCATGAAGCAACTCAAGATGTCACATTTAGAGGATATTTCATTCCAAAGGTGACTACATAATGTTTTGTAACATTCAATACCTATTGGTGTAATAATGTACAGATTAAATCTACAGCAGCTCTCAGGCCAAGAGTGTCTCAGGACAAAAAATAATATGCTAGTTGGGCTTTAACAGATTCTGAAAATGCAGAACGTTGTTTCTCAACTCCGATCCCCCAAATCATGTTTTTTTTCTTAAAATTTAAATAATGCTTCAAAACTGACTGCTGAAATGGTTTCTTATATATAAATGTATTTTCAGTTTTTCATTGACTTTTGATCCTTGCAGGGCACCATTGTCGTCACATGTCTCTGCTCCGCACTGAAAGATGAAGCCTATTTCCAAAAACCCTTTGAGTTTTATCCGGAGCACTTTCTGGATGAAGAAGGAAATTTCAAACAGAATGATGCCTTCATCCCATTCTCTATCGGTAAATCTTAAAGAATACCATGTTGGTACAATTCTAATCACTGGGAAGATACAAAGTAGTTTTGATCAGTTCCATAAAGTTTACAAAACATTTTGAAGATCATTACCTGAACCAATCAAGTATTCCTTCCTCCCATTGTAGGCTCCTCGCTGTCTCATGTTCACGTATACTTTATGCAATTGCTCAAAATAACTACTATTTGAATAAATAGATCACGTCTTTCTGAAATCAATTGCACTGCAATATTCGATCACTCTGAATCATGATTGACCATTTTTATGGAACAGGGTGATTTGTCCTTGTGAAAAATCCATTTAAATTAGACCAAATCCGTCTTTTTATTGTTGTGTGAAACAAATATTTGTTCTAAACAAATCAAATCTACAGTATGATAGATTGTTTATCACTATCTTTTTATAGACAATTTGCAGGTCCCTGTTTTAATGTAATATTACACTATGACCACAAGACGGAGCTATAGGAACAAGTGGCTTCGGAGCTGGTGTTGGAAAGAGGGCTTCGGGTTCGTGGAGAACTGGGCTGACTTCTCAGTCAGTTACCGGCTCTTTATTCAACCTCAAACACTATGTAACTATGTAACGTCCACCATCTAGTGGACACTGAAAAAAAATACATTACTTTGTAAAAAAAACAAGGAAAGAACATTCATTTTGGCATGTATCCACACAAAACGAGCGTTCTCACATATTCACGGGGTATGGCCCTGTAAACTGTTTAGAAATAGACCCCTATGTGTGTGGTCAGTGTTAGAATGAGGGAGGATGAATAGCACAGAGTCATGACTATAACCAGTTGCTGTGTAACCCTCAGAGCCAATATGAAAGCTTGCTTTCAATGGGAATTGATCTTCAGTAAGGGTTTTCAATGGCTTCCAGTTGATCTTCATGATTATTTATGCCTACGTGGCAACATACAGAGCAATAGGTGCTCAGGAAAGAACTGAACAGTGCAGTTAAAGTTGATTTCACTCTAAATACCCTTGTTGTGTACTTTCTCTAGGCAAAAGAAGTTGCGCTGGTAAAACGTTGGCCAAAATTGAACTTTTCCTCTTCTTCACATCAATATTCCAGAACTTCACCTTCCAGGCTCCCCCAGGGGCTGAGATAGACCTTGAACCAGCAGTCGCAGCAATACGTAGACCGAAATCTTACCAGCTTTGTGCAATACCTCGCACCTAATATGCATATTTAATCACAGTAGTATAATCTAAGCTATGTCCGCTTACAAATATCCGACCGAATGAAAAAGAGATGGGCAGAAAAAGCATACAGGATCTGCCAATGTATCTGCTCTATTCACATTTTTCTCTTTTGCATTAACAATTTCCCTTTGGCTGAAATGTACTATCTCCCATTGTGCATACATGAAGAGTCTTCACATGCATAAGGTTCAAGATACACGATGAACATTATTTTCAGAACTGATACATTGACGCGCCGGCTGTAATGTGGAACTTGGGAGTTAGGTCGCCTTGTGCTTTAATGATACATAATGGGTAACATAGATATGCATGTAAAGGGGAAAGTGATATTCCAAGACCCGGAGAGCCCATGCAGTGTGTTTCTTCTTTTTTCCCATGCTCATACTCTATACTTCTTGTAGCTCCTTCCCTGTGTTATACTGAACGTATACTGCACACTGCTTATGTGTTCTTTAAATGTGTTCACTTATAAGACATGAGTCACACGTGTGACAACTTGTACAGTATATTGTATATATATAGAGAGAGATATCACTCCTATTTTCTAAAACTGTTGAACCAATAAAATATTTTGTAATTAAAAAAAACTGCACCTGGTGTCTGACTTTTTTTGTAGATGTGAACAATCAGTTCAATGGCACCGCAGATACATCTCCTGCCTGCGGAGCGCGTGTGGTACCGCAATGCCCTGCGTTCCAGTGAGGTGAGATCGCAAAAAATAGCACATGCACTATTGGCTGCTCAAGTCAAAGCACCTGGAAGCTCCGATCTATTACATGAACATTCCGAGGGCTCAGCCAGAACAGGGAGGTAGTGAAGGAGTGAGCATGGCAACCTGTAATAAAGACCGGTCACTGCCGCTCTCTCTCTCCTTGTGCTGGATGACTGGTCTTATCTCCGCCCACTCCTGTAATAAAGAACCGTTCATCAGCCCAGGAGACTGAGAGCTCCCAGCAGGAGAGGCCCCTCCGACCTCCATGGCTTCCCCAGGAAGGAGCCAGGAGGGCTGGGATAGATGAAAAAAACACAAGCTCTGGAGCAGTTTCAGGAACACACACCGATCACTGCTGCTCTCTCTCCTTGTGCAGAGTGACTGTTCTTGTCTCCGCCCCCTCCTTTAATAAAGACTGCTCACTGCTGTTCTCTCTCCTTGTGCAGGGTGACTGATCTTGCCTCCATTCCCTCCTGTAATAAAGACTGCTCAATGCTGATATCTCAACTTGTGCAGGGTGACTGGTCTTGTCTCCAGCCCTCTTGTAGTTTTCTACAGGCAGCCTGTAGTGGGTTGGACCTGTTGGGGAGCTCCCCAGCTATGCTCTCTCTACAGTCTATTGGTGTGTGTGTTTTTAATTTCATAATTCTAAGTCTCCGGACTCTTTTATATGGGAGGTTAGCTAAAAATAACCAACTAAGCCAGCATATCTATTATCCCACAATTACTAACCTTTGCACTGAGCATAATACATGATAATAAATGATCTGCAGAAAGCCAGTGTCACATTATAATAGTGTTTCCTATTGCTGGGAGGAGACGGAGAGAAGCTGGAATTCAGCCAGATCTGAAGAATGCCAAAAAAGTCTGTAACAAGGATCTATAAATACTGCCACTGAGTGTAAAAGTAAACCATTCACTGCAGAGACACCGAAGGGAGAACAACCGGATCAACACAGAAAGCGCACAACAGTGAGTAGAGGAGACGAGTTTATTTGGCTTTATACTCTTTTTATATTAAAGTCAACCTGTGAGGATAGTAATATGGTAGCTGTCGTTGTTGTGTTTCTTCATCCTGGTGTAGTAAATTCCTGATCTGCAACAAGAGTTTCAAAGCTCACTGTATACATGCTGGTGCTGCCACCTTTTCTTCAAGCGAAACCCGAACACTCTAGCACCGTGCAGCAGTTTTCTTTTTTGGGAATATACAAGAGAGAGTGAGGAGAGACAGCAATCCAGGAGAGAGAGTGATGGGAGATAGCCAGGAGAGAGAGAGTGAGGAGAGAGACAGCCAGGGAAAGAGCTAGGAGAGACAGCCAGGAGAGAGAGTGAGGAGAGAGACAGCCAGGGAAAGAGCTAGGAGAGACAGCCAGGAGAGAGAGTGAGGAGAGATAGCAAGCAACACATCTGCCTGAAGCAGAACCTCTGAGCCCTTCAAGACGTATCCATACCCTGTGTTTCAGACTTGCTCCCCAAGTTCTAGTGTCCCTCCATGTCGAATGCCTTATCCATGCACTCAAGTTGGAACAGCAGAATCCCATGGTTGCCCCCGTCCCTGACATCATGACAATTTGCATCCAGGTTTCAGCTGGCCTGAAACACAAACACAACAGATACAGGACTCAAAACCAGGACTGTTCGGGTGAATCCTGGACAGGTGGCAACCCTACTACATGTTTGCCTTAGGTCATTGACTCATTAGGTCCTTGGTGCCCAACACACAGCTCCCTCACATCCTGGGCTGTCTGCCACCTTTTGGGCACTTGAGCAGCGAAGTGGCTCTCTGCATTCCAGCACCTGGCATTGACATAAAGCCAGTACTATCAGGCAAAGTGATCTCTACCTGACAGTAGAAATATAGTCCCAGGGAGTCATCAGGGAGCCAGAGCTGCACAGGAACATGAGATCTGGTAAGTAGTAGGTGGTTAACAGAACTGCGACTGACCACCAATGCAGAAGGAGGGGGGTTTAAAAAACATTGCCACTGACAATGTTGGGGGCAGTGGTGGGAGGTTAACGGCACTGCTACTGACCATCAATGCAAGTGTGTGTGTGTCGGGGGAAATTGAACAACATTGCCTCTCATCATCAGTGCAGGGAAGGAGGTAACAGCATACTGCCACTAATCTAATTTCCACCATGCTCCGTGCCTCTATCTAAAACTGTAAACCTAAGCTGCTGTGAAGTTCAAATGTGAAGCTGACAGCTTTTTCTCCAATCAGATCGGCTTCTAACAGGTTACACAACATGGAAATCCTCCCTGCTCTGTAACCTGTCATGGACGGAGCGCTGCCTGTTAATTACAGGCAGCGCTGCATCCATATTTTGACAGCTAAGTTAGGTTACACAGCAGCGGGCTTCCCCTGCTTGTGTAACCTAATTATTGAAGCCAGAGCTGTCACAACCTCTACTCCTTGTTAGAGGCGTGAGCTCTGTGGATGGCTTAGACCAATGGCAAAGCGCCATTGGTCCAAGCTGTCCAATCAAAAAAAGAAACAAAAAAAACAGTGAGGCCATTGATTACCTGGACAGTCCGAGTATTGAGTCCTGTATGTCCTGGCCAGCTCAAACCCTGACACAGCACGTACAGGACTCAAAACCCGGACTGTCCAGGTAATTTCAGGACAGGTGGCAACCCTACTACGGGAGCCTCTTTTAGAAGGTTTTCTTCTGTGCTGCTATGAGGTATCATTGGAGCCATGGCAGGTAGAAGTGTCCAAGGACCTGTAGCACACCTTACCGGACTTCCCATATGAAAAAATGGGTGCTCGCAGTGACCACAGATGGCGCCGTGTCAAGTCAAATCGTTGTGTGTAAATGTCACCAGCACTCCAAATACGACAGGATACGTCAAAGTTTTAGTGAATCTACATTTTTATTTTTAGAAGTCACTCAAAGTGGGATCAAGCGCTTTCGGGGCCGCACAGGGTCCCCTTCATCAGGCTTAAAGTGAACATCAACATGTTCACTTTAAGCCTGATGAAGGGGACCCTGTGCGGCCCCGAAAGCGCTTGATCCCACTTTGAGTGACTTCTAAAAATAAAAATGGCAGGTAGAAGGACACATGTGCATTGATATAAAAGGCTGACCACCTGAGATACCAAGCGCGGTGTGACTACTACTTATTGGTGGTCATTAATTGGTTTAATGGATTTAAAATAATGTGAATTGTAAAACTGTAAGCCAATATACACTGAGTGCACAAAGTAATATTATGACCACCCCATCAGTACTTCGTTGGGCCACGAGATGACTCCACGAGATGACTGAGTTCATCCAATCTAAACTGAGGGAGTAAACTACTGGGAGTAGGATGGTTCACCATGTACATTGAACACCATATTTAGTTATTGTACTGAAGCACTTTGGTTATGATCTCTGCAGTGGTTTTAATGATTAGGGACTATATATTGAGTGAATACAGCCATGTATTGATTTGGAAGATTTTAGGGATTCACCAATAATCATATCAGTAGTGGTATCGGGTATACTGAGCCCTGATTGGGCAAAGTGTTGCACCTGATCTGTGGTCAGGTGCAAGCCTTTAGCCAATTAGCCAGCCTGCAATAGGCAGTCTGCTATTGGCTGTTGCATTTTAAAATATCTAATAGCAGGCTGGGTATGGCTGCTGTCACTGCCTGCTGTCAATCAGCAGATGAGGACCTGATAAAGAACTTAATATCCCTCCTGATTGACAGCCTGCTTTTGGAATTTGAAATATCCAAATTTCCAAATTTAAAAAGATAAAGTTAAATAAACTAAAATTACAAAAATTAAAATTAAAAAAGGCTACAAAATGTTTGTAAAAAGTTCAAAAAATAAAATAAAATACAAACACAAAAAGTTAAATAAAACTAAAATTAAAAATAGAAAAATTTTTTTTGGGTGTGTTGTTTTATATACACTGAGTGGCCAGATTATTATGACCACCTGACGTTTGTAGGCAAATTAGCTATAATTTGGCGCTGAAGTTGCTAGAGGGCCAGACCATTATAAATAGGGAAGCAGGTTGTTTACCACGACAGTAGAAGTGATTTGTTTCTGAAGATACGGGGAAACAACGCGATTTAACAGCCTTTGAACGTGGGATGATTGTTGGCGCTCGGAGCCATGGAGCGAGTATCAGCAAAACAGCAGAATTAGTTACATGTTCAAGAGCAGCTGTTGTTAAAGTGTTTAAAGACCGGACTGTCAGCCGAAAATCTGGGTCTGAACCTGCGATAGACATGTGCGATTCGTTTCGTTACGAATCGAAATTCGTCCGAATTTCCTGAAATTCGTAAGTTCGGAAGCATCCGAAATCCGAATTGCCATGCTTCTGAATGTATCCGAAATACGAAATTCCATTGACGAATTTCGGATCCGAATTTCGTTGAAATGGAAACTAATATTACCCCTGTGACTGAGGTTGAAGAACATGACAAGATTTTTTTTTTTTATCTGAAATACGAAATTCCGTTGACGAATTTCGGATCCGAATGTCTTTGAAACGGGAACTAATATTACCTGTGTCTCTGACTGAGGTTGAACAACATGACAAGATTTTTTTTTTAATCTGAAATACGAAATTCCGTTAACGAATTTCGGATCCAAATTTCATTAACGGAATTTCGTATTTTGTGCCTGTAATGCAACCCTCAGCAGCAGAAGAAAACCTCTGATTGGTCAACCAAACAGTTACGTTTCCGTTGTAACGGAATTCGGATTCGGATCCGAAATTCGTCAACGGAATTTCGGATTTCGGATTTTAAAAAAAACTACCATCGACTCCAATATTAACAAAGGTATCTTTGCTTTTTAACTTCATCATAACGAATGTTCGTAACGTTAAGAAAAAGTGACGAAACTAACGAAAATGTGTATTTCGTACGAATCCGAATTGAGTTTCGGACACGAAATACGAAATAACGGATATTCCAAAACGAAACAAATTTTTTGATGGCGCACAAGTCTAATGTGCGAATTGTGGCCATCAGCGACTAGTCAATGTTAGGGCAGAACGGGGGAGGGGCAAGACTGGTACCAGACAACAGAAGGGCAACAGTGCAGTGTCAGATTCCTCGCATCACCTTTCATCATCTCGTGGAGTCACGAGGCGGCCCAACGAAGTACTGATGGGGTGGTCATAATAATCTGGTCACTCAGTGTATATTGGTTATATATATATATATATGAAAAAGTCATTTACTGTTTCGGCCTGACAAATGTTGCTGCAGGAGGTGCATTGCGGTGCCATTCATTCAATGCATCCCAAATGCGCTTCCTGTCTGCAGTGTGATTGCCTGCACTGGAATGTGAGGCACTGCAATGCCTTGCGTTCCAGTGCAGTGCGATTGCAAACAATGTGCATACCGTTTTATTCTGAAGTAAACTTTGTCTGTGAAGCTGCATTTGTGTATTTTATTTTAAATAAATGACGGTATTATTATTTTTAATTCTATCCGATTAATCGATTAATCGAAGTCAATAATTGGCTAACTAATCGATTAGGAAAATAATCGTTAGCTGCAGCTCTAGTTAGAGGTTATTATTGTGACCACTGACACCATTGTTGGGAGCTACTGTTACTTCCACTAACACCAACAATGGGGCTTATTTTACTCCAACACGTGAAAACATGCTGCTACTGTGCAGCCCTCTGGAAGTGTCAGGGTTTGCCCTTGAGGCCCTCTATACGAACTCGAACTCAATGCAAGTCAATGGGGGGTCGAACGTTCGAAAATGAATGTCCCCTTTAAGAGTGCTTATATTCAAGTTATTGGCCATAAATGGTGTATTAATGTTAGGAGGGACCAATTTAAAAAAAAAAAAAACTGCGTAGGGTTCCTCCTAAAAGTCATACCAGGCACTTAAGGTCTGGTAGGATTATTAAGGAGGGACCCCATGTACAAAAAAAAAAAGTGTGTGGGGTTCCCACTAAAAGACATATCCGGCCCTTAAGGTCTGGTAGGAATTTTAAGGAGGAACCTCACCCCCAAAAATGGGGGGG
>NW_017308459.1:8284-40003 GCF_000935625.1 Nanorana parkeri | reverse complement strand
GGGGGGGGGGGGGACATAGGGTCCCCCCTAAAATTCCATACCAGACCCTTGATCCGAGCATAAGCCTGGCAGGGCCGGAAAGGGGGGAATAAGCGAGCGCCCCCCCCTCCCACACCAGGCCACATGCCCTCTGCACTGGGAGGGTGTCCCCGTGCCAATGGGGACAAGGGAATTGTCCCCACAACCCTGACCCGGTGGTTGTGGGGGTCTGCAGGCAAGGGGGCTTATTTGCATTGGGGTACCCTTTTAATAAAGGGTGCACCCAGATGCCGCCCCCCTCCCTTGTGAATGGGTAAAGGGTACTTGTACCCCTACCCATTCACTAAAGGGTTAAATGAAATAGTTATTAAAAAGTGCAGACTTTTGATAAAATCCTTTATTTGGAAAAAAAAAAAACAAAAGACATGTTTTTCACAAGTCCTTTATTTTAAAAAAAACAAAACATGGATCCACCGACTTAATCCATGGTCAATCACGGTGTCCAACGTTGTCCACGATGTCAACAAAATAAAAAATAAAGAGGAATCATAATACATTTAAAAAACGCCGTCCGCCGTCCTGTCCGCTCCCGCCGCATAATGGCATTTTGACAGATGTCGGCAAAACATACACAATTGGGCGGAACTAGCGGTGACAGAATTGTGTAGTTTACCGACATCTGATAGGCGAGCCATGACTGGGCAGAGTCATCACGACTTTGCCCAATCATGGCTCTAATTCAATACTGAGCCTTGATTGGGCAAAGTCTTGCACCTGACCTGTGGTCAGGTGCAAGACTGTAACCAATCAGAGCTTAGGAGGGCATTTTGCCTTATGGAATGTCCGCAGCCGAACAAACCGCGAACATCCCATAAAGTTCAGCGAACGCTCTAACGGCCAATGTTCGATTCGAACTCATGTTCGAATCAAACACTCGGCCCATCCTTAGTGACATTTTGGATCTCCAATCACTTTCTGTTTTAGGGTGGTGGTCACCAGTACAAACCAAGTTAAAAAAAAAAAAGGTTAAATTCTTCCCTTCTTCTGTTTTCCTTTCTTAGATATCATTGGCAACCCAATCACCATGGACCTTGTCACAATCCTTTTATCTGTCGTGGTCATCCTCTTCTTGGCCAATATTTACCGCAAGCAAAAGAGACAAGAATACAAGAATTTACCTCCCGGACCCAGACCTTTACCCCTCATTGGAAACCTGCACATGCTTGATAGAAAACAACCTGACAAAACAGTTTTTGAGGTAAAATAACCATCTTGCAAACTCTGCAGATGTTCTGTTGCTGTCATGGACAACTCTGATATGTTTTTTTTTTTTTAGTATCATGATTACGCATCTGGTTGGCATTCCTTCCCCCTTTTGATCAGTTTTTGCAGCACTGAATATAGACATTGCTGGTTACATAAATATTCTGGTCACTCTTTGAGTTTGTTGCCTCATATCTGTCCACTTGCCAAAGTGGCCAATCTGTCTTTGCCAGGAACTCACAGGGGCTCCTACAGTCTATTGGACTTGCAAGCTCTATCAAGAGAGAGCTTCAAATATATTTGCATGCTTTCTACCACATACCACCATTCAGTTCCCCTATTGCTCCTGTTTGAGTCCTTTTGGCATCACCAGCAATGTTTTTACAACCTCTTAAATATTTTCAGCTCAGATAGTTGACTTCAGACAGACATTAGATAGTTTATGATGCTGATTAGCAGCCTGCTTCTGAACAGGGCCGGATTTGCTCTCCCTGCCGCCCCAAGGCCAGGTTCCGCAATGAGCCCCCTCCCTGCCAACCGAACCCCCCCAAATCAACGGAGAATAGCAGCCGGATGGCAGGGGCGGCAGGGTTAGTTCTAATTTATTTTGTTTCTTTATTTTTTCTTATCACTTTTTTATTTGTATTTATTTTTTTACATTTTTAGCTCGTCGTTTACTTTTTTTGATTTTTTTATAATTTTCGATCTTTATTGTTTATTTATTTTTTATAATTATTGTCTTATTTGTTTATATTATTTTTTACTTTTTAATCACTTTTTTAATTTTTTAAGTTTAATTCTTATTTCTTATTATTTTTTATCATTTTTTTTTCCAGTTAACTTTATTGATATTACACAGGAGAAAACAATCCGCTGTGTGATAGCAATTGGAGGTGACAGGTTCTCTTTATCGACCCTGTCATTTCCAAAACAGGAGTTCCAGCACAGCACTGTGCTAGAACTCCTGTCACAGCTGAGATGGGAAGAGCACAGCTCTCCCCTCTCAATGTGTACATCGGCGGCAGGGAAAGGAGACAGACTCGGTGGCCAGGGGGAGGACGGAGTCCCGAAATCAGAGCCAGCAGAGAGAGGTAGGTGGGCGGGGCGAGGACGGATGGCAACACACATTTTACAAGTGATTGCGGTGACATCGCCGCAATCACTTGTTAACGAGAGAGCGGATTCCCAACACTACATTTAGTCCTGACTTCCCAAAGCAGGACTAAATGTAGAAGGCAACTTACCGCCCGGCGCCCTGAATTATTTGTTCCTGGCGTCGGGGGGCTCCACGCCACTGCCGCCCCGAGGCCTGGCCTTGTGGGGAATCCGGGCCTGCCTCTACCACCTTTTAGCACAAAGTATGAAGTCAAAGTTCACAATCCTACCACACCCCAGTTATGTGGACCATGAAGAATTACCATTGCATAGTTAAAGTTAAAACTCAGGAGTTAAATCTTAAAAATGCATTCAAGTACCTTAACTATTAACAACATTGGGGGGAATTTATCAAAACTGGAGCAGACAAAATGTGGAGCAGTTGCCCATGGCAACCAATCAGCATCTCTCTTCAGTTTGCTCAGGTAAGATTTGAAAATGGAACAGAGAAGCTGATTGGTTGCCGTGCAAATCTGCTCCAGATTTTTGTCTGCTCCAGTTTTGATAAATTCCTTCCAATGTATCTTATTTGTGTATCACTCGGCTGAAGATGTATGTATGCATCTATGTATGTATGTATGTTATGTGTGTTGGGGGAGCGGGGGTTGTGCTTTTTTATTAGGTTTTTTTATACATTTTTTTTTTTTTTTAAATAAAGACTTGATGGACTTAATGGCCTTTATTCAACCTCAAATACTATGTAACTATAATTTTATAATTTTTAATTTATTTTGTAATCATTTTTTTTTTTTTTTACTGTTGGCGGGGGGCTACTGTGAAATATCTGTGGTCTGACATTTCCCTTTTGAAATAGAAAAGAAATTGAGGACACAGAGTCCTCAATTTCTTTTTCTGCAGCCTCAGCACTCAATTAATGGATAGCACTCAGTACAGAGGCTTCCCATTAATTCCCAAAATATTTACTATCACCAGTTCCTGAATGGGAAGGAGCCTCTGTACTGAGTGCTTCACCCCCATTGAGAAAATCATGAATGAACAGGAAGTGATGTAAATCGCATCCTGTACATTCATAACTGGGGACACATAATACTATGTGTCCCCAGTTATTTACAAACACTGGAGTTATCAGACGATCATTCCAGTGTTTGCTCTGCACAGAGTATCCGTAAATGTCACTGATATTTACCGATCCTCCTCCGCTCGGCCATGCACAGAGCCGCTGTCATCCGGAAACTGACAGGATGACAGCGGCTCCGCTCTCCTCACCACTCGGCCATCCTGAAACTTGTGGCTTCTCCCTGATAGCCGCTCCTCCGCCCCCCCCCCCTCTAGATAGGCAGAGCCAGCTGTCACTCACGCAGCTGGGTGGATCTCGACAGTAATGCGGCGGTCTTAGCATACCGCAAGCTGTAGCTTGCGGTATATTGAGCTTTGGGTCACGTGAGGACACTAGTTTATGTCCTCCCCTGACCCTTAGGAGAACTATGGGGAAAAACACTGACCCCCCATAGTTCTCCTTTAAGGTTTAACACCTGAGTTTAGCATCACTATAAAGTGTAACTCAAGTTTTGTTATCACCACAACATCAATGAATGGAGTTTACAAGTTTTTGAACAAGCACAGTGTTCCTTTAAGTACAACATACATATGCCTATGTACAACAAAGAATAAACAATGTACCTGCCCATGGAAGGAGGGTATCTCATGAATGCAAAATGTAGACTATTAACTGTTTTCTATTGTTTGTTGCATTTGCAGCTGGCTAAGAAGTATGGCCCAGTATTGACTTTACATTTCGAAATTAAAAAAATCATCCTCTTGTGTGGCTATGACACTGTTAAAGATGCTCTCCTCAACCATGGTGAAGAATTTTCTAACAGGCCAGAGTTGCCAATAATAGCTAAAACAGCAAAAGACAATGGTAACCATGATATTATTATTTTTTTATTCAAACAGTAGGGTTCGTAGCATTGCTTGTTCTCTGTGCAAATAAGTGCAAATGTGTTGATCCTGCCAGAAATCCATTGAGCTGGATAACGTCCTCTGATGCACTGTTATCAGTTATCGATGTTCTCAAGTATCTCTGTAGTCTACAGAACACCTTCCCCTATGTTACGAAGAAGAGGTTATGGGAAGGTTCTCTATGGTCCTGTTTCCTGCATGCAATGGAAAGTTAAAGGAGAACTATGAGGTAAGTGAAAATCACTCATCCTCATAGTTCGAGCCGACGTGTGACAATGAAACTGTCACAGGTGGGCTCAATAGATCGGGAAGTGAGCGAACACATACCGTCTCTCGCTCACTTCTCGATCATCTCCCTGCAGAGAGCGGTGACTGTCAATCACAGCTCCCTGCAGGGATTCTCCCCCTTCCTGCCTCACTCTTCAAGCGCTGACTGGCGGAACGGACGGGGGTGGGGGCTGGTACAGCTGGCTCTGCCTCTAGATAGGCAGAGCCAGCTGTCAATCACTTAGCTGGGTGGATCTCGACAGTAATGTCGGGATCCGTCCCGGCTGCGGCGTCTCAGTATACCGCAAGCTGTATTTTGCTATATACTGAGCTTTGGGTGACAGGAGGACGCTAGTTTATGTCCTCCCATGACCCTTAGAAGAACTATGGGGAAAAACACTTACCCCATAGTTCTCTTTTAAGGTCCTGAGATAATATTAAGTAAACAATATTTCTATTAAAAGCCCTGGATCTGTATTCTGGGCTACATTTGTATCTGGTGGTTATATTGTGGACACAAAAAACAAAACATTAAATTTCTTCTACTTAGGTGTTATTTTTTCTAATGGGGAGAGCTGGAAGGCAATGAGAAGATTCACCATTTCAACACTCCGAGATTACGGAATGGGAAAAAAAGCGATAGAAGACAAGATCAGTGAAGAAGCTGAGTGTTTGGTGCAGGCGATCAAAGCGCATGGAGGTGATTGTTTTGCAACTTCCGTGTCTTCTTTAGTATTCACTTTATGCCCTATAATAAAAAAATATATATTATTATCCTTTATTTACTGTTCAAACATTTATTTTCTTGCAAATACAGTATCTCACAGAAGTGAGTACACCCCTCACATTTTTGTAAATATTTTATTATATCATGTCATGTGACGACACAAGAAGCAATGACACTTTGCTACAATGTAAAGTAGTGAGTGTACAGCTTGTATATCAGTGTACATATGCTGTCCCCTCAAAATAACTCAACAAACAGCCATTAATGTCTAAACCGCTGGCAACAAAAGAGTACAAAAGAGCACACCCCTAAGTGAAAATGTCCAAATTGGGCCCAAAGTGTAAATATTTTGTGTGGCCACCATTATTTTCCAGCACTGCCTTAACCCTCTTGGGCATGGAGTTCACTAGAGCTTCACAGGTTGCCACTGGAGTCCTCTCCCACTCCTCCATGACGACATCACAGAGCTGGTGGATGTTAGAGACCTTGCGCTGCTCCACCTTCCATTTGAGGATGCCCTACAGATGATCAATAGGGTTTAGGTCTGGAGACATGCTTGGCCAGTCCATCACCTTTACCCTCAGCTTCTTTAGCAAGGCAGTGGTTGTCTTGGAGGTGTGTTTGGGGTCGTTATCATGTTGGAATACTGCCCTGCGGCCCAGTCTCCGAAGGGAGTGGATCATGCTCTGCTTCAGTATGTCACAGTACATGTTGGCATTCATGGTTCCCTCACAATGAACTGTAGCTCCCCAGTGACGGCAGCACTCATGCAGCCCCAGACCATGACACTCCCACCACCATGCTTGACTGTAGGCAAGACACACTTGTCTTTGTACTCCTCACCTGGTTGCCGCCACACACGCTTGACACCATCTGAACCAAATAAGTTTATCTTGGTCTCATCAGACCACAAGACATGGTTCCAGTAATCCATGTCCTTAGTCTGCTTGTCTTCAGCAAACTGTTTGCGGGATTTCTTGTGCATCATCTTGGGATGACAGCCATGCAGACCAATTTGATGCAGTGTGCGGCATATGGTCTTAGCACTGACAGGCTGACCCCCCAACCCTTCAACCTCTGCAGCAATGCTGGCAGCACTCATATGTCCATTTCCCAAAGACAACCTCTGGATATGATGCTGAGCACGTGCACTAAACTTCTTTGGTCGACCGTGGCGAGGCCTGATCTGAGTGGAACCTGTCCTGTTAAACCGCTGTATGGTCTTGGCCACCATGCTGCAGCTCAGTTTCGGGGTCTTGGCAATCTTCTTATAGCCTCGGCCATCTTTATGTAGAGCAAAAATTATTTTTTTCAGATCCGCAGAGAGTTCTTTGCCATGAGGTGCCATGTTGAACGTTCAGTGACCAGTATGAGAGAGTGAGAGCGATAACACCAAATTTAACACACCTGCTCCCCATTTACACCTGAGACCTTGTAACACTAACAAGTCACATGACACCGGGGAGGGAAAAATGGCTAATTGGGCCCAGTTTGGACATTCTCACTTAGGGGTGTACTCACTTTTGTTGCCAGCGGTTTAGACATTAATGGCTGTGTGTTGAGTTATTTTGAGGGGACAGCAAATGTACACTGATATACAAGCTGTACACTCCCTACTTTACATTGTAGCAAAGCGTCATTTCCTCTGTGTCGTCACATGAAATGATATCATAAAATATTTACAACAATGTGAGGGGTGTACTCACTTCTGTGAGATACTGTATATCTGCAAATGTTACTGGAATGACCTATACGTTCTCACTTAATGACCATTCCCATTTGTTCCTATATTGGCAGATCAAGCTGTCTGTCATGACTAAGGTAGATCAGAGGTCCCTGTATCCACTTAAGCCCTTTACAACATCAACCCCAAATCCTCGCCCTGCTCTAAAGAATATCACTACACCATTGGATGGAGTTCAATGGCCAGAGCAGCCTTTTATTATGAAACCAGTATAACTAACCTATTAATAAATAACAAACAGTAACAAACAATACCCAGACCGTATGAAACATCAGGTTTCAGGTCCCTGACGGCACTATGAATCCTAAACAAAAGTTTGCATCTGTGGCCACATTTTGTACTTGAGGCTCCCAGCCACAATACGCTGCCTCTGGGACATTATCAATTGACCACAGACCCCCACTGGTCCCTACTACCCGGTCGCAACCGATGGAGCTAACCACATGGAGGACACCCACATCAAAGATGGGTCCCCCATGAATTTATCGATAATCCTAAGCAGATATAAAAAGCCTTCACGGATCCGAACTGCCAATCTAAACATGAAACCATACCAGGGCTGGTGGGAGGAAGTCTCACCTCTCGTCTGCCGATCTCCAACTGGACCTGTGTGACTTCTTCTTGCAGACCGCCTTCCTAAGCTACTCCTGCCCAACCTTTTTGCCCAATCTGGTCAGTGCCCCTCCCCTCCCCTTTCCACCTTTCTTTATTTATTATTATTATTCAGGATTTATATAGCGCCAACAGTTTGCGCAGCGCTTTACAATATAGGGAAGACATTACAATCACAATACAATTCAAGACAAGATGGGAAGGAGGGCCCTGCCCATGAGGGCTGCCAATCTAAAGGGAGGGGGAAGTGATACATGAGGAGGTAGCTGTGTGGGGATGAAATGTTTGAGAAAGTGATTGTTCAGTGGTTAGGTTGAGGTGGGATAGGCTTCCTTGAAGAGATGAGTCTTAAGGGATCACCTAAAGGCAGTCAGAGTGGGAGATAGATGGACAGGTTGGGGTAGAGCGTTCCATAGGATGGGAGAGACTCTAGTGAAGTCCTAGAGGTGAGCATGGAAAGAGTTGACGAGGGAGCTGGAAAGCAGGAAGTCTTTTGAAGAGCAGAGGGGATGGTTAGGGTGATACTTTGAGACAAGTTTTGAGATATAGCCGGGGTCAGAGTTGTGGAAGGCTTTGTAAGTCATTGTTAATATTTTGAATGTTATCCTATTGGAAGCCAGTGTAGGGATTAGGTTAGGTTGGTTAGGTGAATAAGTCTAGCAGGTGCATTCATCATAGGATGAAGGGGAGAGGAGCCTGTGTAGAGGTCGGCCAATGAGGAGGGAGTTGCAATAGTCAAGACGAGAGATAACAAGGGAGTGGATGAGTAATTTTGCGGTTTCATTGGTGAGGAAGGGGCGTATTTTGGAGATGTGGAGAGGATTTGGATAGCGATTGGATGTGGGGAAGAAAGGTGAGGTCCGAGTCAAGGATGACACCAAGCACCTTGACATGGGGGGATGGTTCGATAATTGTGTTAAAAATCTCTAGGGAAATGTTGGGGAAGGTGCACGGGCGGGAGGAAATATCATGAGCTCAGTTTTTGAAAGGTTGAGTTTTAAGAATTGTTGTGACATCCAGACGGATATGTCAGTTAGTAGATTAGTGACACGAGAGGACACTGAGGGGGAGAGTTGTGGAGTAGAAAGATACATTTGGGTGTCATCGGCATAGAGATGGTATTGGAAGCTATGTGAGGTTATTAACTGACCAAGGGAGGAGGTGTAGATAGAGAAGAGAAGGGGTCCAAGGACAGAGCCTTGGGGGACCCCTAGAGAAAGAGGAAGAGGACGGGAGGAGTTAGATTTGTAGGTGACACTAAAGGATCGCTTAGATAGGTAGGAGAACCATGAGAGAGCAGAGTCTTGTAGGCCAAGCGAGTGGAGTTTTTGTAATCCTGCCACACCCTTGTTATGTAGGCCTTCCACTCATTCTTTTTCTGGCTCCATGCCTATCTTTCCTCATTCTTGGGCATCTTGTCCCATAATGACAGCCATCATAAAAATATGGATGTTTGCACCCAAACACTCATATCACGTGAGGGACATTAGAAGTGTTTGTACAATAATAATCACGTCTAGGAGGCCCACATACATGACTAAAGATTACATATATGACTAGCTTCATTCATGGTTCAAGTTGTCAGAGATCAGGCCATCTAAGCCTGAGTTAGGATGGGAACCCCAATTTTTAGCTACGCTGGAGTTGTACAAGGGTCCATTTATCAGTGTTTTCACACAAGATTCATACAATTTTTACCCAAGAATCAAATGAAATTGATTACAAAAAGATTCAAAATTTTGGATGAAAGTTGAATGAATACTGGGTGAAAACATGTTTAATTAGAGCCCTTAGTTCATTATTCATGTATTTAGTGTGAATTGTTTTCATGCTGAAATTGTGCATCTTTTTTTTTTTATTTCTAGGAAAACCTTTTGATATTATGACAATCATTAATGCTGCAGTGGCCAATATAATCATCTCTATACTGCTTGGTCACCGATTCAATTATGATGATCCCACTATACTGAGGCTCATGGGGTTAATTGATGAAAGCATGAACCTTGCGGTTTCTCCCATAGCCATGGTAAGTTGCTTCTTTTGAGTGTGTGGGAAAGAGTTCTTCTGAATTAATTTGCTGCTTGGTCACTACTGAAGACTTTCCAAAAGGTTATCTGTAATCCAAGGTAAAGACACTGACAAACATTTGTAAAGAAGTTGTGTGTTCAGAACAATTTCCAACTTCTTTGGAATGTTTTTCTGATCAGAACCTTTTTTTTTTGTTTTTTTTATTTTGTTTTGGATACAGTAGGTAATGGTTCGAGCTAGGGATGCACCAAAATTCCAGCCGCCGAAACATATGGGCTAAAAATGGTACTTTGGGCAAAATGCAGAAAGTACCATATTTTGGTAGAAAATATGGTGCATCCCTAGTTTCTCTCCTCCCCGCTGGGTGCTGCTCTGCGTCCCCTCTGACACAGCGTAGAGTCCAGTGGGGAAGAGAGAAAGTGTCAGGAGGCCGAGCGGGGCAGGGAGGAGAGCGATTTCAGCGGCGGAATCACAGGAGACCAAGCTCTCCTCCCTGCACTGCCCACTCAGCCTCCTGTGACAGCGAGTCAGGATGGAGAGCAGGTACAGGCACTTCTCTGTGTCCCAGCGGAGAGGAGAGAAACTGTCACAGGAGGTCGAGCGGTGAAGGGGAAGAGAGTGCTATGAGCAACCGTTGTTTCTCCTCCCGCACGGCTCAGCCTACTGTGATAGATCAGGAGAGTGGTGTGTGGGCGGAGACAGCTGTCAGCCTTCACAGGAAGCCGGGCCGGCGGTGCAAGGGAGAAGTCAGCTGTCAGAGGAGATTAAGCCCTCCTCCCTGCACTGCTCGCTCAGCCTCCTTTGACAGCCGATCCAGGATGGAGAGCACGTACCAGCAGTCAGTGATCAGTGATTGCTGAGTGTTTGTAAATAATTGAGGATATAATATGTTTACTGTGTCCTCAATTATGAATGAACAGGAAGTGCTCTACATCACTTCCTGTTCATTCATGATTGTGGACACAGTAACTTATATTATCTTCACAGTTTATGAGTGGACAGGAGCACTCAGTAGAGAGGCTTTCTGTTCACTCATAACAGGGGCTGCAGAAAAAGAGATTGAGGACCCTGTGTATCTCTTTTTCTATTTCAAAAGGGAGATATCAGGGGTCTGTTTTGACTCTTGATATTTCCCCAGAGGCCCCCATAGTGAAGTAAAAAATAAAGTAAAAATATAATATTAAAACAATTTTTTGAAAAGGTTCGAAAATTTCGGTTTCGCCTGACAAACTGTCGAGTTTTGTTATTTGCTCTCTGTGTCCCATTAAATAGATCAGCACAACACAACATGAAGGCACGTCTTGTAAGCATAGAGCAAAGTTACATAATGAACAAGAGTTATGTATCAATGCAATCATAAATAAGGGTTGTAGAAGGAACAAACTAAGAATAAATAGTAACAAATTGTGATGGTCGTTCCGGGTTGCGGAACCACCTCGGGAATCCGGAGTCGCACTGCGCAGGCGTGACAAGGGAATCTCTCTACTTGGGGCCGAGCGCGTTCGCGGCATCACACATCACCTCGGGACTCCACCCCCTCTCACCTCCAGGCTGGAACTGCGGACTGCGCAAGCGCACCTCAGGACTCCGCCCCAATTCGTTCCAGCAGTCGGCTTAAAGCCGCTGCTCGCTAATTGTTTGGCATCCTACTGTTGGTTGTAGCAGGACGCTGATCAATCAGTTGTCCCCCTTGACTCCCATTCAGACCATACCTAAGTGCACAGCAACTCCTCCTGGATCTCCCTGCTGATTGAAGACTCCTCAACCGCAAGTTTATGGGTTAAGACCCATCAGAGACATTGAGATAGTGCTGTGCTGAACTCCTTGCCAGTTTCATATATGTTAAACTATCACTCATAGCAGTTAGACCTGTGGGACAGTGCTTCTGCTGAACTCCTTTGACATTGCATTGATTCAACTATTGCTCATAGCAGTTAACCCTGTGTGATAGTGCTGGTGCTGAACTCCTTTGACATTTCATATGATTTAACTACTGCTCAGTGCATTTAACCCTGCGTGATATTGCTGATGTGCTGAAATCTTTGACGTTGCATAAATACTTCAACAGTCACTCGTTACAATTGCCTCTGCTAGCTATTGTTGTTGTGCCATACTCCAGTGACGTTGCATATAGTTGCTACGGTTGTAGATACCACATTAATCTGCCACATTGCTGGACTTGTGTTTGTCAGTACAAACCCCCTCCTCAATACGGGGTATGATGTGAAGCAGCTCCCTCTCAGCCTCTATAAATATAAGGCACTGAAAACTGAGCTGCATAGACTGATCCCCATTACTCCACATAGGACGCACACTCCGCAGTTGAGATCCATATACTGTACGTACCCCTGGGAAGATAGGCATTACACAAATAACACAGCTCACAAACTTTAGATACAATAACATTCATTTAAATATATTGCTTAATAGTAGGGATGCACCGATGCTGAGTATTTGGGCGAGTACTCGTACTCGCCCAAATGCTCCAATGCCTAGTATGATACTTCCGGTGTCAGGAAGCCGATCAGTGCATCATTACACGCTGTCCGGCTTCCTGATTGGCTGGGAAGCCTGCTCCCTCGTCACTTGTGACGAGAGTGCATGGAGCCGGCCTCCTGATTGGTCGGAAAGCTGGCCAACTAGAAGCTGGGCGCCGTGTAATCATGACGAGGGAGCAATGAGCCGGCTTCCCGGCCAATCAGGAAGCCAGGCGTCACATCATTACAGGGTGCCCGGCGTCCTGATTCGCCGGAAAGCCGGCTCCATGCTCTTTCGTCACATAGTGACGAGAAGCATGGGGACGGCTTCCCTACTAATTGGGTTTCCTCAAACTCGTACTCGATACTGAAATACTGATATCGGTGCATCACTACTTAATAGCCACAGAAAACATATATATAAATCTGCTTTGTGACAAATATTTTTTTTTCTTTTTCTTTAAAGCTGTACAATGTCCATCCAAAATTGTTCGACCTTATTCCAGGACCTCACCAACACATTTTTGAAAATATGAAACAGATGAAAAACTTTATAAGAGCAACATTTACTGAACAGAAGAAAACTCTAGATGTAAATGACCAGAGGAATTTTATCGATGCTTTCCTGGTGAAGCAGCAAGAGGTAAGGATTGCATTTCATTGGAGATGAGTTAACTGATCTGGAGTGTTTGATATCCAGAATGGAGATTCTCAGGTATAATGATATATAGTGACTTATCACTTTTTCACCTATCTGTACATTTCTGAAGGTCAAGCCACCTCTTCCTAAACCTTTGTATTAAAGGATAAGTAAAGCCTCTGTTTTTTTTTTTTTTTTTTTGCATATACACTGAGTGGCCAGATTATTATGACCACCCCATCAGTACTGCGTTGGGCCACTAGATGACTCCATGAGATGACTTTGTTGGGCCACCTCGTGACTCCACGAGATGTTGAAAGGTGATGCGAGGAATCTGACACTGCACTGTTGCCCTTCTGTTGTCTTGTACCAGTCTCGCCACTCTCCGTTCTGCCCTAACATTGACTAGTCGCTGACGGCCACAATTCGCACGTTCAGACCCAGATTTTCGGCTGACAGTCCGGTCTTTAAACACTTTAACAACGGCTGCTCTTGAACATTTAACCAATTCTGCTGTTTTGCTGATACTCGCTCCATGGCTCCGAGCGCTAACAATCATCCCACGTTCAAAGGCTGTTAAATCGCGTTGTTTCCCCGTATCTTCAGAAACAAATCACTTCAACTGTCGTGGTAAACAACCTGCTTCCCTATTTATAATGGTCTGGCCCTCTAGCAACTTAAGCGCCAAATTATAGCTAATTATAGCTAATTTGCCTACAAACATCAGGTGCTGATAACAATCTGGCCACTCAGTGTATATATAGCTAGCAAGCAGTAGAAAAATGCAAAAAGTGTAAAAAAAAACAAACAAAAAAACAGAGGTTAATGCTTACCTGTGTCTTGCCTGCGCGCTCCCGTCCGAAAATGTGAAGATCTACTTAAACATGTTTAATGTTTAAGTAGATGTTGGGCTATTTGGTCGGGGATGGAGCTACTCTTTTCGGACTCTTAAGCTGTTCTGCTTCCTTTAGTATTTATTTCCTTTTTCCTCTTTTTGTCTGTTTTTCTTTTCTTCATGCTCGCACACGTGAGCTGTTTAGTACATTGATGTTGGACAGAAAGTCTTCTATTTATATAGATATGAAGGAGATCATAACAAATGTTTGCTTCAGACATAGGTGGATCCCTATGCCAGATATTCCTCTCAGACTGTTTTGATTTTAGTTTTTGCTGATGGGGGATACATTGGCAAGAATAGGTGGATAGATATGTTCTCTTTTAACAGAACTATCATATATTGTGTGTATGGCTTCTAGTGAGCCCCTCCTACTACTTGACTATGCTAATGTGGAAGAATCTGAAATGCAATTGTATCCTATACTGATTGTGCATCATGTGCTATCTTATTGTTTTATTCTACCTTGGAAAATTAATAAAATACTTTGAAAGATAAAAAAACAAACAAAATAACAGAGGTTAATACTTACCTGTGTGTTCCCTGCTCGCTCCCGTCCGAAAATGTGAAGATCCTCGGCGGCTGCAAAGCATCTTGGGGCGGGCGCATGCGCTGTTCACATTTTCGGCCAGGATGCGAGGAGAGACACAAGGTAAGTCTATGGACGCGTGCACCCGCATGCAGACACCGTGGGACAGGAAGTGCCAGCAAGCTCAGAGGAGTCAGCGCTGGATCGGAGACCCGTCGCAGCGCTGGAGGGACAGATGTAAACAGGAAAGAAGAAGAAGATCGGATTGAGAAACATCATTTAAGGTAAGTGCTTACACTAACATTGGGGGGAGGGGAAAAAAATACTTTAATGTCACTTTAACTAGTGAGCCCACCTATCATAGTGATGGGGCAATAGAGAGGTGTGGTGAGTGGGAAGGGTAGACTGATCTTCAGCAAGTGTTCAAACTTGCAGTTTAGAAGGTTGCGAGTCTTCTTAATAAGGACTGAGGATACATTCAGTTCCCTCTAGGTGTACGTACGGCATGAATCCGATCATGTTTAATTTTTACCTGGCAGCTGCATTTTAATATAAACCTTGACTAGAGTTACCAAAAATATTAAGATGCTCATCAACTGTCACTTATCATCCACTCACAAGTCACGCTTTAGCATTCACATCTCAATACTTTCCACTTGTCTAACGGTTTCTGCTGCATGCATTCACATAGCCCAAGACTGGTGGAAAAAAACATCAACACTCTTTGATATGTTGTTGACAAAATGTTCTGTCAGAATGTTCACTCCGATAAAATAAACAGTTTTGTATTGATGTAAACAAGCAAGGATCTGTAATTAATTGGAAATTCCCAACTCATTTTTACAAATCAACTAATAACTCAAGTTATTTATTTGCGCTAACCCAAAGACAAAATAAGAACAATAATGTGCAAATATATATATAAATAAACTAAAAATCAGTGAAACATATTAATCAAAATATAACTTATGCAACTATGGATCAAAATTTCAATAATATTGCTCAACAAAGATAACAATAAAAATAAAACTGCAGGATATTATTTCAAATATTAATGAAACAAAACTAAGTAGCTCCTGGAATGCAATTAGTGGCTTCTCATTTACTAAACAGAATGTGACAACATAATGTGCAGATTTGACACGTGACTTCTCCCAGCCAAATAGATGTACAAAAGTTCAAATTTCTACTGCGCATGAACTAACTCATAATACTATGCACAGGACTGGCTAATCAGCCAATAATCTATTTAAGGGAGAACTATGGGGTAAGTGCTTTTCCCCATAATTCTCCTAAGGGTCACAGGAGGACATAAACTAGCGTCCTCCCGTGACCCAAAGCTACAGCTTGCGGTATACTGAGACCGCTGCAGCCGGGACAGATCCCGACATTACTGTCGAGATCTACCCAGCTGCGTGATTGACAGCTGGCTCTGCCTATCTAGAGGCAGAGCCAGCTGTACCCGACCCCTCCCCGTCCGTTCCGTCAGTCGGTGCTGGAGGATCGGAGCAGGGAGGGGGGGGATCCCTGCAGTGAGCCGTGAGTGATAGTCACGGCTCTCTGCAGGGACATAATCAAGAAGTGAGCGAGCAACGGTATGTGTTCGCTCACTTCCCGATCTATTGAGCCGACCTGTTTCATTGTCACACGTCGGCTCGAACTATGAGGATAAGTGATTTCCACTCACCTCATAGTTCTCCTTTAAGGTAAAGACAAACTGCCACTAAGTTATTTTATTTTATGTATATATCACAACTAAACCAATCGACTAGAAAGTGAAATCACCTTCAAGGAGATGGACAAAATGGTTTCGTTATATATATATATGGCTAGTCAATTGCCTACAGATAAATAGAAATGTATACTTTACCAAAAATTGAAAAATCGTTTGCCTTAGAGATGTCAGCTTTGTGTCAGTGTAGGAACAAGAGATGTTCAGGTCCTCTTTGGTTCAGTTCCCCTGGTCAGCTTCAAATCTCTCCCTCCTGTATCTGTGTGCGTCCTCCTGTATATTCTTTCCTTTTTTTCAGTCTTTCTGTTCTCACCACTCTTAACTTTCTCCTAACTTTTATCACCCAAAACTGTGGGAGGAGATAGCTTATCTCATCCTAATTACGACGTCAGGAAGGTATCACTTTTCTAAAAATTATCCCTGCCATTACCTAAAGGGGGCAATATTGGACTAGAAATAATTTTGCATTTTTCCTTAAAAATTCCAATATTATTCCATGAGATGACCAGTGACCTAAGCCTTGAACAAAACCCTAAATTTAACAGGGCGGTCTGTTGTGTGGCAGAACCTTTCCGACTTACTGTCTCTTTAAGAGATATATAGCTTGAGAAAGTCTGAACAAGAACAACAATTAAATTTGCTTCCACATACATTGAGAATAAAGTAATTTGTACTAAGACACAGTGGTTAATCACATTCTTTCACTGATACAAAATAACACTATACCCATCAAAATGATTTGTACTTTAAAAAAAAATAGCCACCATATTAATAATAAATACTAATATGTTTCAATGAGTACAACCAAATAATATATAAGGAATATAGGTTGAATATTGTAAAAATATATATTAAAAGTATATATATAAAATTACTCAATTAAGTATGTAGATGCCTCATGCAATACTAATAATACAATTGAAATTAATGCTAATACAATTTCTTTCAAATAATAATACTGTATATACTGTAAGGTAACTTTTATAATGAGCTGTTTTTCCTATAATGAGAAAAGGGAAAAAATAATTCATAGTAGTCTTTTTTGTTCTTTGTTAAGTTTGAGACATGGCAATTCCATCAATCTCATTCTAACACAGTCTGGCACCATGATCAGTCCTTATCTCGTCGTTGTTGTCTGGTAACCCCCACAATTTACAACCTGGGAATGTATGTGGTAAGGCTCTAAGAATCGCTGATGTTAGAGTCTTTGTCCGGAAAGCATGACCTCACATTCACCTTATATAATGATAGAATAGACAGAACAAAGATGGCTTCCAGGATGTCCATGTTACAATATGTAGAATAACACGTATTAGGCCTTATAGTTTAATTCTTTTTAGCCCCAAATAGTTCTGATAGTTCACAGGAGAAAATGTAGAGGACTTCAAAAGCCTCAAAGAAAAAGTTAAAGGGCAGAGTAATAGGATGAGCCCTGAGCTAAATATTATAATTAAACTATGGTTATGACAACAGGCAGGGGCGTAACTAGAAATCAAAGGGCCCCATAGCAAAATTGTGTATGATGCCCCGTGATTGCTAGTTATGCCACTTGCAGAGCCTACCTGATATACCAAACAGCCCACCTGAGAGTGACCCTGCAGAGCCCAACGTAGACTCTCTATAGTGGGATCTGCAGGGTCTCAGATGGGCTGCACACCTCTTACCTGTCAGCGCTGTCCACCTCCGTGGTCGCCGGGGCCCTGCCTCCTCTTCCGTCCCCGGGCTCCGCCTCCTCTTACATCACTGGCCCCACCTGCTCTTAGGTCGCTGGCCAGTGAAGAGGAGGCGGGGTTGCTCGTAGGCGGGCCCTGCCTCCTCCTTCATTGCGAATGCTAGCCTCTTCTGACGTAGCTGCTGGCTGTCACTGACACAGCTCTGCGGCGGCTATGAGGGGAAACGCCGCTGCTGAGATGTGTCAGTGACAGCCAGCACCCGTTCATGCCATAGCGACTCAGGCGGCCCACACGGCATCAGAGGGATGCCCTGGCCTGGCCCCCCTGTGCCCGGGCCCCATAGCGGCTGCCTGGGTCGCTATGGCGATTGTTACGCCACTGACAGCAGGAAAGAGAGCTAACTTCAAAAGTGATGGTGAAGTCACAGATATAGAAGACAGCTTCCGCCTCCTTGGATCAATTATTAACAGCAAAAGATCCGGCAGTCAAGAAATACACAGACTGACAGACTGGTCCATGGAAGATCAAAATAAATGGCCTAGAAATAATCTTCATAAGTACTTTTGCGTCTATAAGCCCAATGATTAGAATTATTCAGACTATCGTGTTTTCTATCACTATGGATGTGGTAGCTGGAAGATGAACTTTGAACCTCGGTGTTGGCAAAGACATAAATAGCCACCTCCAAGCATGGTGACTCCTTAAATTTAGTTACGCTGGACTGTGTCCAGTCTAAGTTGATTAATAGTTTCTCCTAAGTACAGGGTTCTTATTTGTATCTGCCTGCTGCTGGGTAAGACCTTGCAATGGAGCAGAATATTCAATAATGAATTATGAATATAGGCGTCTCCCTAGCCAATCACTAGATGATTCATAGCCAGTGGTGCATGCTGAAGGATATTAATGTTCAGGAGTGACTCTTTCTCCCGGGCTCCTGGCTTGGGGAGGGCCTGTGTAGTACTGTGCAATCTAGCCAGCCCTGCCGTCCAAGGAAAGGACTGCAGGTGGTCAGAAATGGAGACCCAGTGTCGGGGGTTTACAGCTTTCCTGCCAGTGGAGGGAGAAGCTGACCCTGGGAAGAAGCACCAGGGAGGAACCTTCTCTGCAGGAGGTGCCAGAGTAGCTGACATTTATCTTGGACCTTGCAGGGAGTATCTGTTGTCTTGTTCAGGGAGTTCTGTGCTATGTCTGCTAACCAGCTGAATTTCAACAGTACACAATGGCGCTGCAATTGGCTAAAATGCTCTCTGCATTGAGAAGGTGGCAAGTGGTTGGTGAGTCTGTACATTCCTAGGTGTCTGTAGCCCTTAACCCTCTCTCCCATGTGAGCTGTTGAAAGAATAAAATCTTTAAAAAACCTTAAAGAAGAACTATGGGGTTAGTGTTTTTCCCCATAGTTCTCCAAAGGGTAACGGGAGGACACAAACTAGCATCCTCCCGTCACCCTAACCTCAGTATACCGCGAGCTACGGCTTGCGGTATACTGAGACGCCGCAGCTGAAACTGATCCCGACAATTATATCTGGATTTGCCCAGCTGCGTGAGTGACAGCTGGCTCTGCCTATCTAGAAGCAGAGCCAGCTGTACCAGCCCCCTCCCCCGTCCGTTACGCCAGTCAGCGTTGGAGGATCGGAGCGGGGAGGGGGAATCCAGTCCCTCCCCTGTCACGGTTCTCTGCCGTGACAGGATCGAGAGGTGAGCGAACGCCGGTATGTGTTCACTCACTTCCCGATCCACAGAGCCGATCTGTGACAGTTTCATTGTCACAGGTTGGCTAGAACTATGAGGTGAGTGAAAATCACTCACCTCATAGTTCTCCTTTAAAGCGCCCAATTGTACATTCATATTTCATGGGCTGGGCCTTCCTAACCATCTTGTCTTGACTTGTATTGTAACTGTAATGTCCTCCTTATGATGTAAAGAGCTACACAACCTGTTGGTGCTATATAAATCCTGTATAATAATAATAATAATAATCTCACAACCAGCTAAGGGCTCATCCCTGAGTTGAAATGTCAGCCTCTGGGCTACCTTACATGCCTTTGGGGATCAGCATGGTGCTACACATACACTATAAGACAATTATAACAAACAAATTGATCTTTCAAGAAATCAAATCCATCCTTTCACTTGAAGCCCAGATGACCAGGCTAAAGCTGTCTTATTTTGGACATAATATGAAAGGAACCAACTCACTGGAAAATATAATTATGCTGAAAAACTTAAAGGAAAAAAAGACATAAGCCAGCAATAAGGGAGCTGGATAAAGTAACAGAAGCTATAATCACAAAGAGAAGACAGGTCATTCTGGAGAAATCCTATACACGTGATCACCAGGAGTCGACTATGATGGCATTTAATTATAAATAATAAATTTTATAAAGGACTGAAAAAGACTACAGCATGGTGTTTTCATCTATAAATTCTGAGAACATACTAGTTAGTTACAATGACGTGCAGTAACTTTGGTTCCGGGTGAGGCATTCCCCAGCCTCGCCCCCAGCATGCCCGACCCGTCCCCAGCATGCCCGACCCACCTCCAGCCCACGGAAGACCCACCCATATCCGGTTGTAGCCCCACCCCTAGCCAGTCGAAGCCCCGAAAAACCCGGTCCCCAAGTTAGTGTGAAGGCGGTAGGGAGGAGGAAGGAGCGAGGATCCTCCCCTCACTTGCTCTTCAGGCATTGAGATCAAGGGCCTCAGTGCTTTTTTTTGTTGTTGCTTTTTTTGATTGGACAGCTTGGACCAATGGCGCTTTGCCATTGGTCCAAACCATCCACAGAGCTCACACCTCTAACACAGAGTAGAGGCTGTGACAACTCTTGCCTCACTAGTTAGGTTACACAAGCATTAGGAAAGCCCACTGCTGTGTAACCTAACTACCTGTCAAAAGCCACATGCGGCGCTCCGTCCATGACTGGTTACACGGCGGGGAGGATTTCCCTGTTATGTAATCTGTAACAAGCCGATCTGAATGGAGGAAAAGCTGTCAGCTTCAGACTTGAAGCTGACAGCTTTTTCCTGCATAATACTAGTTGAGGCTCTGCCTCACCTGCCTCCCCTGACCGCACGTCCCTGGTTAGTCACATGAGTTAGCCCCCACCACAAGAAATGCAGACACTTGTTGGATAGCTCTGGTTCCATTAGTAAACATACACACATACCTCGGTAGCTTGCGGATAAACAGGAATTATTAACTCATATACTGTACAAAGAGACTACATTCACTATTTATTTTTCCTTTCATTAGGGGAAAACAGAATCCTCTCAGTATTTTCACAATGATAACTTAATCTTTTTGGTGAATGATCTTTTTATGGCCGGAATGGACACAGCTACCACCACGATGAGATGGGCGATACTGCTAATGATGAAATATCCAGAAATACAAAGTAAGAAATCAAGTTTTTGACTTATTTGATGTTTTATTTGGTCACAATTAAAGCTCATCTCTGGGTAAAAAAATAACCCTTTGTTCATATTTGGTCATAATAAAGTAAAATAATCACAGCTCCTTTCCACCCTCTCTCACCACTTCAATTGTGAGGTTTTTGTTACCATGTAAAGCATGTTTTACGGGACATCCTAAAATATTAATGTGAAAATGGCTTAATGTAGCTTAATGTACCATAATGTGCCTAAACCTCAATCAATTGCCTTGACACTTTGCACAACCCAAGTTCTCAGCTTCCTTAACCTATCCTGGAAGTTTCATGGATTTTGGTTTCCCACAAGGCAAATGAGTGACATTAAGCTTGTTTTTTGGGGAGCTTAATGTGGCTTAACGTACAAAAAACAACTTAGATGTTAATTGATTTCCCCAAACTTCCCATACTACAAGACTCTCTCTCTATGCCAACATATTCTGAAGATTTTGTGTAATTTGATAAAACATACCAAAAGTTATTCACATTCAACTATTTTATTCCTTTTTCAAAAACATTTAGCTTAAATGTAAAAAGAGCTTAATGTACCATAATGTGCCTATACCTCAATCAAATGCCTTGAAACTTTGCACAACCCAAACTCTCAGCTTCCCAAACATATCCTGGAAGTTTCATAGATTTTGGTTACCCACAAGGCAAATGAGTGACATTAAGCTTGTTTTTTGGGGAGCTTAATGGGGCTTAACGTACAAAACACCACTTAGATGTTGATTGATTTCCCCAAACTTCCCATACTACAAGACTTTCTCTATGCCAACATATGCTGAAGATTGTGTGTAATTTGATAAAACATACCAAAAGTTATTCACATTAAAATCACCACTTGATCCCTAGTGATCCAGTGGTGATTGGTAAGGTCTGACCTTACCTAGACCTTACTAAAACCTCCTTTTGGCCAGCGTTCACTGAAGGAATTCAGAGCGCTGCCCAAAAGGATCTGAGTGGCGGTACAGAGAAGCAGCTATGCGGTCTGCATCCGACAGATGACCACGTACCTGGCTTGTCAGGTGGCTGCGGGACATACAGTACCGGCTTGTGGGCAGGTACTTTGAGACCCCTGCTATAGAAGTTAAATGCATAATGGGAGATGGGGGGGGGGGGAGATTCGGGTGGCTGAGGTTGGTCAACTTTTGCTCAGGGATTTAACTTGACTGAAATATGGATAGCTGGTGCATATCTAACTATACATAAAGTAATTATAATTATATTACAATTTATACAGTATCTATTCCTTGACAGAGAAAGTTCAAAATGAAATTGATAGGATTATCGGCACGGCTCAACCTCAAGCAGAGCACAGGAAGCAAATGCCGTACACTGATGCCGTGATTCATGAGATCCAGCGGTTTGCTGATATCGCACCATTTGGGACCCCACATCAAACTACTCAAGATGTCACATTTAGAGGATATTCCATTCCAAAGGTGACTACTTTTTTTTTGTAACATTCAATACCTATTGGTGTAATGATGTACAGATTAAATCTACAGCAGCTCTCAGGCCAAGAGTGTCTCAGGCCAAATAAAATTTGCTAATTGGGCTTTAACAGATTCTGAAAATGCAGAACATTGTTTCTCAACTCCGATCCCCCAGATCATGTTTTTAAAAAAAAAATTAAAATGATGCTTAAAAACTGACTGCTTGGCTCGAGGGGTGTTTGAGGGGAAACAATTGTCCCCATCCCCCTAGCCTAGGCAGCCGATAGCTGGTAACTCTGGGTTTCCCCCGGGTCTGGAGGACAGTCAGTTCCGCAGCCTTCTCGCCCGGGGTAAATTCCACATGCTGCACTTTTTTCATGGCTCTCTATTGCAATCCTTACGGGACATCTCCTCGGACCCCGACTTGGGAAATCTCGGATTCTGGCGACACCTCCAGCTATCCCACTTCCTCTCCTCACTCCCTGCGCCTTCTTCGTATGCTCGGGCCCTCTCCGTCTTCGAACAAACGTGCTGTGACACAGGACCAATTGCCAAAACGCTATCTGTCAGGCTACCATGCACTGGTGTTACCGCACTGCATGCAGCTATCTATACGGGAGGATCAAATACGTGACCACAGCCGACAATGCTTAGAAACTTACAGTTTATTAAAACGCACCAAACTCATGATAACACAAGCAACTCCACCAAAACCCACAAGTAACATAAAATAACCAAACTAGAAGCAACAGCAGAATACACACACATTGTATAACAGGGCAGGTTAACCTGGGGAGAAGGGCAACAAAAGGGGGAGCCACAGATCAGGTCAGAGTGCAAGGAGGCAACAGGATTCAGGACTCAGGTAAAGGCGACAATACTGAGGCTAAATCCACACTGCAGGGAGGGATTAAATACCCTCCCAGGTAGCACCAGCTGGTGGTTAATCGCCAACAGCTGGGAGACACCAGCAGGTGAACACTGGACTTGCAAGTTCCAGCACCACCCAGTGGTGGTCTGGTACCTGACAGCTCCTGGCTGCCTGGGAACACCTGCAGGTGAGCACAGGAACTGCAGGTCCTGGTTCCAGTGCCACCTGGAGGGGCTCTGGTCCCTGACACTATCCCTATGTTAGCAGTTAGCACTGTCTTCAGATTTAGAATTGCCACTGCGCTTTTTTGAGCAGTGGAAACGGGAACTGGGGATCCAATTTACGTAGGCAGAACAGACTAAGATGCTGCGCCTCTCCCCTGAAGTCATCCATTTGTAATAAATACCAGGAATCAGGTTACAAAATCTTAACGCGATGGTACAGGACCCCTCATAGACTTCACCAGATGTTCGGGGAACTGCCTGACGCTTGCTGGCGGTGCGGCTCCTCCCTTGCGGACATGCCCCATATCTTTCAGTCCTGCCGAAACTGACATCCTTTTGGACCCAGGTACGTATGATATCTTAGAAATTCACGGACCGAAACGCCCTGAGTGACCCGGCATTCTTTCTCCTCCACCATAACCATTATACGCCCAAGGGATAGTTCCCGATCTGTGCTAGTGCATTTGATAAATGCAGCTCGCGCATGTATACCCCTACTATGGAAGCAGGCGACCCCCTGCCTTCGGTTAGGCACTGGTTCTCCAAAATAAACGATACCAGACTCATGGAAGATCTTACCAGTTCCATCAAGGGCACCTCTTCCAGATTTACAGGCCTCCTGATATTACTGGAACGAATATACCACAACTGCTGAATACCATACAATTATGGAATCCTGAGTGGTGACAACTACCTTCTTCTCATACCTTATATCTCTCTCCTTTCTGTTCCCTTTTGCTGCTCTCTCTCCTATCCCCCTGTTTCTCAAAAGCCCCTGTATGCCTTCCTTTCCCCCCTCCTTAGTTCCATTATCGTCCACAGAAATTCAGGACATACTTATGCACGTTGGTTTCTGAGCTTCGTCCTACTGCAGGTACAATATCAATGCCTCCTACAACCCATTGGGGCACGGTTGGCGTTTGGTTTGCCACTGCTATATAATTACTGACAATACGAATATTCTGTGGTTATGATGATTAAGTGTGTTGTATGCTTACTTCCTATGACGGCTGTTTACGTCTTATAGATGTACTTTGCTTGTGTGTGTTGTTTTATAAATAAAGAATTTATAAACAAAAAAACGACTGCTGAATTTTAAACGTATTTTCAGTTTTTCATTGACTTTTGATCCTTGCAGGGCACCACTGTTTTCATATGTCTCTGCTCCGCACTGAAAGATGAAGCCTATTTCCAAAAACCCTTTGAGTTTTATCCGGAGCACTTTCTGGATGAAGAAGGAAATTTCAAACAGAATGATGCCTTCATCCCATTCTCTATCGGTAAATCTTAAAGAATACCATGTTGGGGGAATTCTAATCACTGGGAAGATACAAAGTAGTAGTTGTGATCAGTTCTATAAAGTTTACAAAACAGTTTGAAGATCATTACCTGAGCCAATCAAGTATTCCTTCCTCCCATTGTAGGCTCCTCGCTGTCTCATGTTCTCATATATACAGTATGTTGCAATTGTTTAAAATAACGATTACATTAATAAACAAATCACGTCTTCCTGAAATCAATCACACTGCAATATTCGATCGATTTGAATTATGATTGATCATTTTGATAGAAAATGAAGATTTGCCCTTGTGTAAAATCCATTTAAATTAGACCAAATCCATCTTTTTTTTTATTGTTGTGTGAAACAATTTTTTTATTGTAATCAAATCTACAGTACGATAGATTATTTATCACTGTGGGGTCTTCTCATTAGAAATTTGCAGAGCCTTGCTTTAAAGTAATATCACACTATGACCACTAGATGGCACGAAAGAAGCATAGGAAATAAGTATTTATTTTCTATGCTCATCTCTGCACCATCGAGTGGCCATAAGATATTACATTAAAAAATACATCACTTTGTAAAAAAAAAAAAAAAAAGAACATTCATTTTGGCATGTATCCACACAGAACAAGCGTTCACGCATATTCACTGGGTGAGCAGCCCTGTAAATTGTTTAGAAATAGACCTTTACGTGTGTGGTCAGTATTAGAATGAGGGAAGATGAATGGCACAGAACCATGACTATAACCAGTTGCTGTCTAACACCGATGCCAATATGAAAGATTGCTGCAATAGTATTACTGTTATGGTTTGTTTCAATGAGAATTGATCTTCAGTAAGGGTTTTCAATGGCTTTCACTTGATCCTTCTAATCATGTACGCCTACGTGGCAACATACAGAGCAATAGGTGTCCAGGGAAGAACTAAACAATGCAGTCAAAGTTGATTCCACTCTAAATACCCTTGTTGTGTACTTTCTCTAGGCAAAAGAAGTTGTACTGGTAAAACATTGGCCAAAATGGAGCTTTTCCTCTTCTTCACATCCCTACTGCAGAACTTCACCTTCCAGGCTCCCCCCGGGGCTGAGATAGACCTTGAACCAGCAGTCGCAGCAATACGTAGACCGAAATCTTACCAACTTTGTGCTATACCTCGCACCTAATATGTATATTTAATCACAGAAGTAAAAACTAAGCTATCTCCATTTACAAATATCCGACCGAATGAAAAAGAAGAGATAGACAGAAAGCATACAGGATCTGCCAATGTATCTGCTCTATTCACTATGGAACTCTGTAGCCCAACCTGTCCGTCTATCTCCCACTCTGACTACCTTTAGGCGATCCCTTAAGACTCATCTCTTCGAGGAAGCCTATCCTACCTCAACCTAACCACTGAACTATCACTTTCTCAAACAATTCATCCCCACACAGCTACCTCCTCATGTATCACTTCCCCCTCCCTTTTAGATTGTAAGCCCTCAGGGCAGGGCCCTCCTTACCATCTTCTCTTGAATTGTATTGTGATGTCTTCCTTATATTGTACAGCGCTGCACAAACTGTTGGCGCTATATAAATCCTGTATAATAATAACAATATTCACATTTTTCTCTTTTGCATTAACAATTTATTTTTGGCTGAAATGGGGTCTTTGGGGGGTCTACAAAATCGGAGTTGATTACAAAAATGGGGGGCCCTCAGCTGGTATGGGTGCTTCCCCCCTGTTGGTGTCCGGATTTGTAAAGGGCGGGGCCTGGTCCCTTGGGAACCCAGAAGGAGTAAGTGTCCTCGAGCTGGTTGTGGTGCGGCTGGGGACATGGGTGGAGTGTTAGGAGAGGCCTTTTTGGGCTGTAGGGCACCCAAAGACCCCATCTCAGATCAACCATCATTTACAGTATTATTTGTGTTTATTATTTGGTTTATTACTTTTGGTTATTGTTAAAGTTGGTTTGGTTTAATTAAAGGGCTGCTGTGGCCGTTAAAATCCATGTCGCGCAGTCCGAGTGTTTATTGGGCTTTTAACGGAGGGACGAAAATGGAAGAATCCATCAGTCATGACTTATAACTCTTATAACTCATGTGTCACAACTCATAACTCTTATAACTCATGTGTCACATGTGTGACAACTTGTACAGTATAGTGTGTGTATATATAGAGAGATATCACTATTTTCTAAAACTGTTGAACCAATAAAATATTTTGTAATAAAAAAAAACTACAGCTGGTGTCTGACTTTTTTGTAGATAGCTCCACCCTTCTTCATTATGTTCCAGTCTGCTTCTTATCCACATGACCTTTGCTGAATGGATCACATTATGAATCTTCTGAACTTCTTATGTTCGCTGTTGCAAAAATCTGCACAGTTTGGATTAAACTTCTCTAACATCTTCAAGGTGTCATCTGGATTGAGTCCTGTCTGCCAACTCTACTGGGATTGTTAGCTACTGCCATCTCACCACAACTGTAAGTTACAGAGATCACACTTTCAATTCTTAGCGGGCCCGTCAATTCTGACGGGCAGAACCGGGGTGTTGTTCACAATTGAATGCCACCACAATGCAGTGCAAATGGTGCAGGTACGTCACACAAGTGTGAATGGAGCCTCTGAGCTTTATAGAACTATGCATACCTCATACCATAGTACATCTGGATATGCGCACTATACAATTATTATATTGTTTTATTATTTATATTATATTTATATACTGCTTGGTACACTTCTGGTATTTGTAATCAGGTACAAAAGCGGGCTCACTAAAATGTCGGATTGGATTAAACGCTTGTGTATACTTACTGAGCCTAGGGTGACGGGAGGACGCTAGTTTGTGTCCTCCCGTTACCCTAAGGAGAACTATGTGGAAAAGCCTTAACCCCATAGTTCTCCTTTAATGAGAGAATATATACTTGAGGGTTCTATGTATTTTTAAAACTAGCAACACACATCAGGAAAACTTTACATGATCACTTTTTTATACACTGAGTGGCCAGATTATTATGACCACCTGACGTTTGTAGGCAAATTAGCTATAATTTTGCTCTGAAGTTGCTAGAGGGCCGGACCATTATAAATAGGGAAGCAGGTTGTTTACCACGACAGTAGAAGTGATTTGTTTCTGAAGATACGGGTAAACCGCGCGATTTAACAGCCTTTGAACGTGGGATGATTGTTGGCGCTCAGAGCCATGGAGCGAGTATCAGCTCCATGGCTGATGGTGCAAAGGAACCACCTCTATAAAGATAACCTTCGGTCCTGCCATTTATGTGGATGTCACTTTGACACGTACCACCGACCTAAACATTGCTCTAAACATTCCCACTCTGACTGCCTTTCGGCGATCGCTAAGGATTCATCTCTTTAGGCAAACATATCACCGTTCAAACTAACCACTGAACTCTTTCTCAAACAATTCATCCCCACACAGCCAGGGCCGGATTTACTCTATTTGCTGCCCCAAGGCCAGGTTCCTCAATGCGCCCCCCTACCCGCCAACCCCCCCATGGAGAATGGCCGACCTGCAGGGTGCATGCAAGTGAATTAGGCGACATCGCCGAGATCACTTGTACAAAACAAGCAGCGGCTTCCCCGCAGTACATTTAGCTCTGCTTGCCCAAAGCCGGGCTATATGTAGAAAACAACTACCCGTCCGGCGCCTGGAACTGCATGTCCCGGGCATCGGAAGATAGGAATTCCACACCCCTACTGCAGCTCTACTCCCTGCTTCCCCAAGGCCAGGCCTTGGTTGGCCTTGTGAGTAATCCGGCCCTGTACACAGTTGCCTCGTCATGTATCACTTGTCCCTCCCTCTTAAATTGCAAGCCCTCCCGGGCAGGGCCCTCCTTACCATCTTGCTTTGAACTGTATTGTAATTGTAATGTCTTCCCTATATTGTTCAAACTGTTGGCACTATATAAATACTGTATAAAAATAATTGCTGCTGACCAAGTACACCAAGACCAAGTACATGAGAATGGCATTCGTTGATGGCAGTGGCCTCTTTCCGCATTATAATGAGCCCTGCCACACTGCAAAAATGGTTGAAGAATGGTTTGAGGAACACAACGAGTTTGAGGTGTTGACTTGGCCTCCAAATTCTCCAGATCTCAATCCAATCGAGCATCTGTGGGATGTGCTGGAAAAACAAGGCCGATCCATGGAGGCCGCACCTCACAACTTACAGGACTTAAAGGATCTGCTACTGAAGGGTATGGTGTCAGATACCACAGCACACCTTCAGAGGCAGAGTTGAGGCCATGCCTCGATGGGTCAGGGCTGTTTTGGTGGCAAAAGGGGACCTGCTGAATATTAGGTGGGTGGTCATAATGTTATGTCTAATCGGCATATGTTTAAATGAAAGTTATTGTGCTCAATGCTTAGCATTGAGTCAGTCTACCAGAGAGTGTGTGTTTATAAATACATGGAGGTGTCCAGGCAGGGTGGTAGGGTAGCTAATACTAACCACCAAGCCAGCATCTTTACTATCACACAATCGCTAACCTTTGCACTAAGCATAATAGATGATAATAAATGATCTGCATAAAACCAGTGTCCCATTATAATATATTTTAATATTGCTGGGAGGAGATGGAGAGAAGCTGGAATTCAGCCAGATCTGAAGAATGTCAGAAAAGACTGTAACAAGGATCTATATATACTGCCACTGAGTGTAATTGTAAACCATTCACTGCAGAGACACGCACAGGAGAACAACCGGATCAACACGACAAAGCACAACAGTGAGTAGACGAGACGAGTTATTGAGCTTTATACATTTTTATTTAGTAAAACTTTGAGGACTGCAAAAAATTTTCGATACTTGGAAATCCTTCATCCTAGATGAATTGTCGCCAGCCCAATTAATAGACTTGATGTCCATATTCAGACTGTCCAAATGGTACCTCAAGGCCAAACTGGCAGGCACCTTGGGAGACCTCGATGTCCTTTGACACATCCACTAAAATTCCCATTCCTGTACATAAGCTACTTCATCGTAGTAGATACTTTTTCCTGCGAATCCTTACATCTCTTACATAGCCCTGTTCATACTACCCTCAGTTCGTCCCCGAGTATTACCTAAATCTATTAAATCCATGCACATGCCCTGAGGAAGATTTTGTTGTTTATTGTTCTCGAGATTTGAGTTATGTTTGACTCATTATGTTAACTGTACACATGGATTGATGTCTACCCATTGTTATTTTCCTATAACCTAGAGACTGAAAGCCGTAACGTATATATAGCCCTGATGTTAGAGGGAACATTGTTTAGCTGCTTATCTCCTGGTGACATTTTCCTCCATGTATGTATGTATTATTCTACTTCAAATAATAAAAATTTTACATGCTAAAAAAACCAAAAAACTTTGAGGACAGTAATATGGTAGCTATCGTCGTTGTGTTTCTTTTTAAGAGGTTGTTATCCTCATCCTGGTGTAGTAAATCCACGATCTGCCACACGGATGCAGTGCAGGTCTCACTTTTCAGAATTCACTGTATACATACTTGTCTTAAGTCATTGACTCACTAAAGTCCTTGGTGGCCCATGTACTGTGTGCGGCCCAACACGTCTAGGGCTGAGTCTGCCACTTTGTGGGCACTTTGCAGAGTGGAAGCAGGCTGCCGGTGTCCATAATTTCAGGAAGGGGGTTAACTAACACTGCCACTGACCGTCAATGTGGGTGTTGTTATTGAGTTTAGTAACACCAAAGCTGATCGGTATTATTGCTGAGGGCTATTATTGAATCCACTGACATTAATGCTGGGGGTTATTATTGTGGCCACTAACATCAGTGTTGGGGGTTATTATTGAGTCCACCGACACCAATGCTGAGGGTTATTATTGTGACCACTAACATAGTTACGTAGTTACATAGTATTTGAGGTTGAATAAAGACACAGGTCCATCAAGTCCAACCTTTGTGTGTATGTGTGTAATTGTGCATGTGTATGTGTGTACACGAGTCCCTTTTCCGTCCTTGTTTTTAAGAGTACCTGTACCCCTGTATGTTGCGGTCTCTGAGGAAGGTATCTAAATGCTTTTTGAATGATTCAATACTCTCAGCTGATACCACTGCTTGTGGCAGCAAGTTCCAGACTTTAACCGATCTCACTGAGAAGAAGTCCCTACGCCCCTTGTGGTTAAATCTTTTCTCCACCAGTTTTAGGTGGTGGCCTCTGGTGTCCGGGCAGAAACCAGATTTTATATATGGGAGGGTAGCTAATACTAACCACCAAGCCAGCATCTTTACTATCACTCACCTTTGCACTGAGCATAATACATGATAATAAATGATCTGCAGAAAGCCAGTGTCACATTATAATATATTTTTCTATCGCTGGGAGGAGACTGAGAGAAGCTGGAATTCAGCCAGATCTGAAGAATGTCAGAAAAGTCTGTAACAAGGATCTATAAATACTGCCACTGAGTGTAAAAGTAAACCAGTCACTGCAGAGACACCGAAGGGAGAACAACCAGATCAACACAGAAAGCGCACAACAGTGAGTAGAGGAGACCAGTTTATTTGGCTTTATACTCTTTTTATATTAAGGTAAATCTGTGAGGACAGTAATATGGTAGCTGCCCTTGTTGTGTTTCTTTTTAAAAGGTTGTTATCCTCATCCTGGTGTAGTAAATCCCGGATCTGCAACAAGAATCCAGTACAGAAGGTCTCACTTTTCAGAACTCACTGTATACATGCTTGTGTTTTCATTAACTCACTAAGTCCTTGGTGCCTAACACATGCCACACCGACTCCCTGTTTGTGGCATACCACTTCCTGGGCTGAGCCTGCCACTTTTCGGGCACTTTGCAGAGTGGAAGCAGGCTGCCACTGA
>NW_017308459.1:0-7333 GCF_000935625.1 Nanorana parkeri | reverse complement strand
GTGTGTGTGTGTGTGTGTGGGGGGGGGGGGTGGGGGGGGGTGTTAATAACAGTGTCGCTGACAGTCAATGTGAGGGTAACTATTGAGTTCACTAAAGCCAAGCGCTATTATTGCAGTGACTGTACCAATACTGGAGATTATTATTATTATATCTTATAGATATTATTATTGGGGTTACTGACACGAATGCTGCGGGTTAGTATCGTGGCCGCTTATACAAATGCTGAGGGTTATATTTGGGGCCACTAACACCAATGCTGGAGGTTGTTATTGCAGCTACTGACATTAATGTGGGGGAGGGGTGGGGGATATTATTACAGTCACTGACACCAATGCGTGGGTTATTATCGTGGCTGCCTACACCAATGCAGAGGGTAATTTTGGGGTCTACTGACACCAATGCCAGGGGTTAGTATTGTGGCCACTAATGCCAATGCTGAGGGTTATTATTGCAGTCACTGACACCAATACTAGGGGTTATTAGTGTGGCCACTAACACCAATGCTGGGGGTTATTATTGCAGTCACTGACACCAATGCTGGGGGTTATTATTGCAGTCACTGACACCAATGCTGGGGGTTATTATTGTGGCCACTAACACTAATGCTGAGGGTTATTATTGCAGTAACTGACACCAATGCTAGTGGTTATTATTGTGGCCACTAACACCAATGCTGGAGGTTGTTATTGCAGCTAGTGACATTAATGTGGGGGAGGGGTGGGGGATATTATTACAGTCACTGACACCAATGCGTGGGTTATTATCGTGGCTGCCTACACCAATGCAGAGGGTAATTTTTGGGTCTACTGACACCAATGCCAGGGGTTAGTATTGTGGCCACTAATGCCAATGCTGAGGGTTATTATTGCATTCACTGACACCAATGCTGGGGGTTATTATTGTGGCCACAAACACCAATGCTGGGGGTTATTATTGCAGTCACTGACACCAATCCTGGGGGTTATTATTGCAGTCACTGACACCAATGCTAGGGGTTATTAGTGTGGCCACTAACACCAATGCTGGGGGTTATTATTGTGGCCACTAACCCTAATGCGGAGGGTTATTATTGCAGTCACTAACACCAATGCTGGGGGGTATTATTGCAGTCACTGACACCAATACTAGGGGTTATTATTGTGGCCACTAACCCTAATGCGGAGGGTTATTATTGCAGTCACTAACACCAATGCTGGGGGGTATTATTGCAGTCACTGACACCAATACTAGGGGTTATTATTGTGGCCACTAACCCTAATGCGGAGGGTTATTATTGCAGTCACTAACACCAATGCTGGGGGGTATTATTGCAGTCACTGACACCAATACTAGGGGTTATTATTGTGGCCACTAACCCTAATGCGGAGGGTTATTATTGCAGTCACTAACACCAATGCTGGGGGGTATTATTGCAGTCACTGACACCAATACTAGGGGTTATTATTGTGGCCACTAACCCTAATGCGGAGGGTTATTATTGCAGTCACTAACACCAATGCTGGGGGGTATTATTGCAGTCACTGACACCAATACTAGGGGTTATTATTGTGGCCACTAACACCAATGCTGAGGGTTATTATTGCAGTCACTAACACCAATGCCAGGGGTTATTATTGTGGCCACTTACACCAATGCTGGGGGTGATCATTGTGTTCACTGACACCAATGCTGGGGAATTCCTCTCTTTGACAGATGTGACAGGAATAGGTGCCCTCATTGGAAGCTTTACCCTCATCTCTTCTTCTAGTGACATGTCTAATTATTTGAATTTCCAATCACTTTCTTTTTTTAAGGACAGTGGTCACCAGGACAAAAAGAAAGGGCGCATCTATACATGTCCATGTGTAGATTCACAGACAGCAGTAAAAAATTTTGAAGGGGCCCCAATTCTTCCTTTCTCTATACACACTGATGTTCTTGTTTTCCTTTCCTTAGATATCATTGGAAGCACGGTCATCATGGACCTTGTCACAATCCTTTTATCTGTCGTGGTCATCCTCTTCTTGGCCAATGTATACAACAAGCAAAAGAAACATAAAGACAAAAATTTACCTCCTGGGCCCAAACCTTTACCCATCATCGGAAATCTGCACATGCTTGATATGAAACAACCTTACAAAACATTTCTAGAGGTAAAACAGCCATCTTGCCAAATCCACAGATATTCTCTTGCTGTCTAAGACAAGTGTTTTTAAAACAAAACAGGTATTAAAATGGAGCATTTGATTGGGATTAATTCTACCTGTTGAAAATGTCTTGCAATGCTGACTATAGACATCACCGGGCTCTTGGTTACATAAATAATGTGGTCCCTCTTTTGTGTTTGTTGCCTCATATCTGTCCACTTGCCATTTATTTATTTATTACAGGTATTTATGGAGCGCCGACAATTTAGGCAGAACTTTACATAATTGCACATCAGTCCCTGCCCTCAAGGAGCTTACAATCTAAGGCCCCTAGCTCACATACATACATACATAGAAGGCCAATTTTTAGAGAGGATCCAATTAACCTACTAGCATGTCTTTGGAGTGTGGGAGGAAACCGGAGCACCCGGAGGAAACCCAAGCAAGCACTGGGAGAACATGCAAACTCCTTGCAGATAATGACCTGGATTTAAACCAGGGACCCCCAGTGCTGCAAAGCAGAAGCGCTAACCACTATGCCACTGTGCTGTCCATACCTCATAGTACCCCATGGCCAATCTGTCTCTGCCAGGAACTCACAGTGGACCCACTGTACCTTCATGTTTTCCACTGCATGCCACCATGCAGTTCCCCATTTGGGCCTGTTTGAGCCTCTTTGGCACCACCAGCAACATTGGTATGACATCCTAAATATTTTCAGCTCAAATTGGTCCCCCACAATTGGACTTTAGACAGTTAATGATGCTGATTAGCAGCCTATCTCTGAACAGAGCATCCCAAATGTTTACTCATAAGAAGAAGGGCCTATCCCAAACCATCTTCCTAATGTTGGGATTTACTGAGAGCTTCTCTGATGGACTTGCTTGTCCCTTTGGACACTGTGCACCAAACTAAATTCATGGACAGTATGTCTGCCACTGGATCCCAACTGGATCCCAGATACCAGGATGAGGCAGTAGATATTAATCCAAAAAACGAGATTACTTCTCTTTGAGAAGTACCATGTCGAGAAGGACTTCAACTTGTCTGAAGGACTACTTTTTTGTTCTTCTTGCTTGCTCTCTCTGAAGGAGAGGACTTCATAATGGGAAGGCACAGCTCCCATTTCTGGGATGGGAATGAGGGGCACCTTTTAACACAATGGGGGAAATTTATCAATGCACTTGTGACAGTTTTAGCCTCTTAGATCATTTTTTTAAATGTGCAAATCTGTCTTTCAACATGTGCCCCTGTTTTCACCTGAGCTTACACTACTTTTTCAACTGCATGTTTTTTTGGACGTGTTTTGCACCTGTTTTCTTCAGAGCTTGCACTACTTTTTCAGTTGCATGCTTTTTGCACCTTTGTTACACGTGTTTTCATCTGCACATGTTCTGCGGCTGTCTGAAACTGGAGCATCACCTAAGAAAACAATCACAACTTAAGAAGTCCCCATGACCACTTCTTCAAGATGCGACAGTTAAGGTTTTTGCCCGGAGTTACAAGTCTTCCTTCCTGCAATCTATTAAACCTCATTTATCAACAACATTAATCTCGCTTGATAAATCTGGTGCAAATATATTCCGTGCAAGTTCAAACACTCGCAATTGCTATGATAAATTCCCCCAATTTATGTAGTCAAGGGGCACAACCTTACCACACCCCAGTTATGTGGATCCTGAAGAATTACTATGGATTAGTTAAACACACATTTTTTTTTTACTACTTTGTTTCCTTGAGGCCCCATTCACACTGAGCAATTTATCGCGTGGTAATCCGCGCAATATCGCGGATATTTACCACGCGATATCACTCTCCAATGCATGTCAATGGTGCTCTGTCCGTCGCTGTCGTGGGTCGTTCGTCGCTACAGCAGGACCCTTTTTGGAGCGGATTTTGCCACGATTCTAGGTTGCTCAATGCAAGCATTTGCGCGATATCGCGCGACAAACCACGTGATATCGCACAAAATGCAAATCGCGCGACAAACGCACGATTTGCGAATCGCTCAGTGTGAATGGGGCCTTATACTGGCTTTATAAAATAAAAAATGCAATAATGTAGATGTTGATTGAAAGGTTTAGGCCCCATTCACACTGAGCGATTTATCGCGCGGTAATTGGATATTTACCGCGCGATATCGCTCTCCAATGCATGGCAATGGGGCTCTGTCCGTCGCTGTCGCGGGTCGTGCATCGCTACAGCAGGACCCTTTTTGGAGCGGATTTTGCCGCGATTCTAGTTTGCTCAATGCAAGCATTTGCACGATAAAATGCAAATCGCGCGACAAACGCGCGATTTGCGAATCGCTCAGTGTGAATGGGGCCTTAGTGTAATATAACGTTATTGGTATTTAGAAATAACATTTTTATAGATTTACATCAGGAAGGAGAGCGGGAGCAAACACTCAGCGATCAGTGATCGCTGAGTGTTTGTACATAATTGAGGACATGGTATGTTAACTATATCCTCAATTATGTATGAATGGGAAGTGATCTACATGCCCTCCTGTCCATTCATAGTTATGGTTATAGTAAACATACTCTGTCCTCATGTTATGAATGACCAGGAACACTCAGTATAAAGGATTCCTGTTCACTGATAACAGGGGCTGCAGAAAAAGAGATTGAGGACTCAATCTCTTTTTCTATTTTAAAAGGGAAATATCAGGGATTTGTTTAGACCCCCAATATGTCCTCGAAGCCCCTAAAAGTAAAGTACAAAATAAAAATATTTAAGAAAAAATTATGAAATAAATAAAAACAAATATAAAAAAAATAAAACGTTTGAAAAAAAAAAATAAAAATAAAATATTTGAAAAAATGTGAAATAAAAATCATTTTCGGTTTCGGTCTGACATTTTTTTTTATATTAGGTTTTGAAATTTCCATTTCGGTGCACCTATAGTTTTTTTAAAAGCAGAGTGTTCCTTTAAGTATAACATCAAAGAATAAAAGATGTGCTTGCACATAGAAGTAGGAGATCCCTGATATTCTAATGTTAGACTGTTAACTATGTTTTCTATTATGTGTTGTGTTTGCAGATGTCTAAGACGTATGGCACAGTACTGACTATTCATTTAGGAATGGGAAAAGTCATCATCTTGTGCGGCTATGAGACTGTTAGAGATGCTCTACTTACCCAGGGTGACGAATTTGCTAACAGACCACGGTTGCCAATATTTTCAAAATCAACTAAAGACAATGGTAACTATGTTTTTCTTTATACAAAATAATTTTACATGTTCTCTTTAGCAATCAGTTCAGTAAGGACAAACAATTGCCAGAGGTCTATTGAGCTGATAACGTCCTGTGTTGCACACTTATCAGCAATGTTCTCAACTATATTGGTGGACTACAGAACACCCCTCTATGCTGTGGAGAAGAGGAGAGTAAGAGGTGCTCCACAGTCCTGTACTAGGGTGACAAAAGTGTGTCTCTATTGATTAGACATGTGCGATTCGGTTCGTTCCGAAATTCGTTTTGGACGAATTTTCGGAAATTCGGAGATTCGGATGCATCCGAATTCCGAATTACAGCTAAGACGAATGCAAACGAATCCGAAATTCCCGTTTTCCCGAAATTCGTTATTGGACGAATTTCTTTGCACCATTGACACCATTTTACCTCTACAACACATCTATGATTAAAGTACAGAGGCTATAGTGTAGAGGTTAAAGAACAGAATTCCCATTGCTAAGGTCCTATGAATTTTTTGCTGGTGCACATGTCTACTATTGATACAGTACAGCTTAGCATATTACATTTTTTTCTGTGGTTTAGAGATATAGGGGGTTATTCACTTAGCTGCCGAAGGCAGCTGAGTGAATAACCGAGCCAAAGTGAAGTGAGCCGAACGCTGTTCGGCTATTCACCTCTGGCTTGTGCTGCTGATTTCAGCCGCACATCGGCTAAAATCAGCCGTACATCGGCTGCCTTTGGTCATGATGGGCTGAGCCGAAAGGCAAAAGGAGTTCGACTCAGCCAATCCAACATCTGGATCGGCTGAGCAGAAGCTCCGGCAGCTCACTCGCTGCCATTCGCCCCTATTCTCATAGGGGCCAAACAGCAGTAAGAGAATAGCTGAATGTAGCAGAGCGGCATTTGGCTCGGTTATTCTGCTCGCTACCTCCGAGGTAGAAAAACAGTTAAATTAATGAAAAATAGTTTAAAAATTATTGAAATTTTTTTTAAAAATAGGAAAATGAAGAAAAAAAAAAAAAACGACGCACACTGAGCCGACCACATGCGATTCGCTCCCGCCACATAATGTAGCATCTGACAGTGCCGGCAAAATAAAAACAATTGGGTGGAGCTAGCGGTGACATTACCGCTATCTCCGCCCAAATGTTTCCTACTGACCAGCATCTGTCAGAGTCTTCTAGCAGGTCCCAGGCAATAAATAACTGACGTCACGGCCTGCTCCGCCCAGTTGTTATTGTTTAATGACAGATCAGCGTCCCCAGGTCATTTGAGAATGCTGGTCTGTCATTACAACTGGGCGGAGCGAGCCGTGAGATCACGCCGGGCTCCGCCCAGCTGTCATTTACGTGGAGATCAGTCGGCTTCGGCCGACCTTTCTCCACACTTCGCCTGTCACTATGGCTCAGCCAAGCCTTCGGCTGCTGTATGGGCTATAGTGAAGTGCTCCGGCGGCCGAAGTGAGTTCATTAGTGAATAAGCCTCATAATGTTTCCTGCATGCAGTGGAAAGTTAAGGTCCTAAGATAAGATGAAGCAAACACTATCCACCATTTGCTATTAACAGCCCTGGATCTGTATTCTGGGCAGCATTTCTATCTGGTGGTTATATTTTGGACACAAAATAAACAAAAACAAATTAAATTTCTTCTACTTAGGTGTTATTTTTTCTAATGGGGAGAGCTGGAAGGCAATGAGAAGATTCACCATTTCAACACTCCGAGATTACGGAATGGGGAAAAAAGCGATAGAAGACAAGATCAGTGAAGAAGCTGAATGTTTGGTGCAGGCGATCACAGCTCATGGAGGTGATTGTTTTGCTACTTCTGTGTTCTGTTCTCCTTCTTTAGTATTCTTTTCAGGGGCATAACTAGCAATCACAGGGCCCCATTGACATTTTTTTTATATGGGCCCCCACCCTAAACAGGAAAAAAATGGTATTGAACAACATACTGCCACAACTTAACTCACAACAGGGCTTGGAGAACAAAGTGCCTGGTAGCTAAG